>NW_019416238.1:990163-1089309 GCF_000390285.2 Anoplophora glabripennis
TGATTATATAATTCATTAGAAATTTAGCCAATAGCAATTACAAATTTTACGTAGTTACTATGTATTGATAAGCGATTATACTCTTGACGACGTGGTATAACCGTTTTGGTGTTTCGCCTCCTCCAACAATGTGAACTATGTCATGGTAACGATAGTTTTAACATTTGTCAATAAACGTCAAAAAAAAATGGAACGCTTCGGTTCAAGCTCTGAATTATATAATCGTATCGAATACCACTCGAGCAAACGAAAATATTCGATTATACTAACCTCCTCACTCGACGTATATCCTTAAAACACCACTCCAGCTACGCTGTCGTGGTGTTTCGCAGAATACGTCTCGTGACTCGGAAGTATAATCGAATATTTTCTATGCTCTTGTGATATTATAACTGATTATATAATTCATTAGAAATTTAGCCAATAGCAATTACAAATTTTACGTAGTTACTATGTATTGATAAGCGATTATACTCTTGACGACGTGGTATAACCGTTTTGGTGTTTCGCCTCCTCCAACAATGTGAACTATGTCATGGTAACGATAGTTTTAACATTTGTCAATAAACGTCAAAAAAAAATGGAACGCTTCGGTTCAAGCTCTGAATTATATAATCGTATCGAATACCACTCGAGCAAACGAAAATATTCGATTATACTAACCTCCTCACTCGACGTATATCCTTAAAACACCACTCCAGCTACGCTGTCGTGGTGTTTCGCAGAATACGTCTCGTGACTCGGAAGTATAATCGAATATTTTCTATGCTCTTGTGATATTATAACTGATAATTTAACGGCTTGAATGGATAAATTCTTTATGTATACACTTTAAAAAATGTCATCATTGAAATACGTACAGTCGTACACCTTTCAGTTTCATTTCATTATTATTATTTTTACATATTTTTTTGTTATTAAAATCAATTTAATCGTACCCGGAGTGCTACAGTGTAATTTCCAAACGCCCCTCTCAAATCTTGAGATGCAATCAGATTTGCCTGCTTGTGAGTTAAATCCACATAGTAATTTTCATCTGTAGTAATACCAAACAAACCAGAACTATCTTCGCCATTGGAGTTTTCAATGCTTGTGATTTCAAAATCTATTTCAGCGTTATCGCCCTCGTCTATATCCATTGCTAGTATTATTCCAATTATGTCACCCTGAAACAAAATTGAAAATTATAAACTTATAGTCATCTAAATAAAGTTTTGGAGGTACAGGACATTTCTCACGGACAAACATATTTTTTATATCAGGAGATCCTAATAGTGTAGCCAGGATCAAATTGGAATGTCACAGAGATTCTGTGTTACTGAATAAAAATATCAAATTTAAATATTTCTGAACGTACCTTTTCAACGTTTTCAGAAGTGCTTAACTTCGTAGTCAAAACTTCTGGGACGTGGTCGTTAATATCCAGCAACCGAATTCTTATTATTGTGGATACATAATTGGGGTTCCTGTCATCTAAAAAGAATTGAGAATTAAGTTCTTATTATAAAACAAATGAATCTATTTTTCATTTATGATTGTAAGGATGTTAAAAACACCGGTTTTGTTATTTTTTCAACTATCTTGTAAGACTTTTATTCATTTTATGCAGTTATTATTTGCAAGACAACTTCCCAATAAATTCACAGATTGACAAAATGTACCAAAATGTGTCACCGATGTGAATGAAAATAACTTCATAGACAAACTAGTTATTTCTTTTTTACAATATTTTTATCTTCTTAAAAGGATAGTAAAATTGTATTATTATTTTCAAATATTTATGATTACTTAAAAAAAATAGGTGAATAGTGAATCGTGATGTAGTAATTTGCACAACTGCAAGTTTAGTTGCAACAAGCACTAGTTAGAAAACAAGGCGGTTAAAGTATATAATAAAATATGTCATCAATACCAACTATTAAGACGGTTTAAAGGCACCCTCTAAAAGTTAAAAGTTGGGATGTTCTATTTATGCGTTTCTTAATTTGCATAATGTAATATTGATATACAGTGCGTCCCAGAAGTACCGCAAAAAATTCAAATATTATTTTGGGTTGCGTTTTCGCAAAAACGTCAATTAGTAAATAAGAATTGTCGTTTCGTCAAGTTGCTTAAACCTTTTTTGCGCTATGTTTCTTAAACCTATGACGTCATAGACATTTTTTTTAAATAGCACACCAAATTTTTTAAGCATAAATGGATAGACCTTTTGAAGGGAAATGCGTCGATATAGGGTTTGGTTAACAGACAGGTGCGAAAAAAATAGACAAATGTAACGAGCGTAAATAAAAACGTGGTCGAAGTTGGCTCTGATACATTGGACGTAGGGAGTAGCTTATAGCGACCAACTTAACCTCATTTCTAAACGAGCTGTATAGCAGCTGTCAGTTTCAATAACGTTAATGACTATATAACTTTACTTTAAAGAATAGTCGTGATAACAATAACAAACAATTAAAGGAGCTGCGGAAAGTGTCCCCCTCCTTGTTATAACAATAAATTAAAGCAGCTGCTGAAAGTGTCCCCCTCCTTGTTCCAAGCACTTTTCACACCTGTTCCTCAAAGAATTAAAAGACATTTTCTAAGATGCTCGGGGTATTGTTAATTTCACGAATCTTGTCTATAAGTCGAGCCTGCAGATGGTTTAAATCAGGAATAGGCAGTTCAAAAATAGTTTTTTTAAGGTAAGGCCACAAAAAGAAATCACACGGCGTAATATCACATGACCTCGGTGGAAATTCATGTTCAGCATTGAGACTTATTAGTCGATTTTGGAAAACTTCCCTCAACATATTCATCGTCTCGCCTGCCTTGCGCCATCTTGTTGAAAGTAAAAGTTTGTAATTTCGTTTTCTTCCAGCTGGTTAACAAAAGGAGCGATAATTTCTTCTCTATACCTTTGCGCAGTAAGAGTACCATTAAAAAAAATAGGTCCATAAATCCTCCTTCGATTGAGAGCACACCAAACTCCAATTTTTTGAGCGTGTAGAGGACCCTCGACAAAAAAGTTATCTGGTTTTTCAGAAGACCACATTCTCATATTCTGTGAGTTTACGTAACCACTTAAATGAAACCAGGCTTCATCAGAAAAAAGGTGATATTATGAAGTTCACCGTAGTTGTTTAAAAATCATTCACAAAATACAGCCCGTCGCGGAAAATCAACTTCATGAAGTTCTTGCTGACAAATTAAACGATAGGAGAACAAACGCAAATCTTTTTTTAACACTGTGTGGCAGGTGCCGACTGATACTCCCACCGTTTGTGATAAAACACGTACAGAAGTTCTTTTCGCATTTTCCATTATTTGTTGGACATTTTCTTTTAATTCTTCAGTCCGCTTTTTAGGTCGGCCGCTTCCTTCTTTTCTTGTTACACTGCCTGTTTCACGAAAAACATTAACACAACGCTGAACTGCACTTTGAAAAATTTTGTACTCAACAACGCCGGGAAATTGATTTTGAAATTCTATGAAACATTCCTCAATAGAATACTTCCATATTCCATCAATCTTGCGTCCATTTCTAAAGTAGGACTCTATGATAAACACTTTTTGTTCTTGAGAAAACACCATTTTAAACGCTTTTTAAAACGAAAATATTCAAATTGATAGCGGCGATATAGCGCTTTGACAGATGACGTTTAAGTTCATTTGCTATACGCTACGCCCTACGTAAAAATTTTCAGAACCAACTTGATCACGTTTTTATTGAACGCTCGTTATTACTTAATTTAATGTACAGAATGCGAAAGAGTTTCTCAAAAACAATAACTTACGGATTTTTAGTTAAACAATTTTATATGACTAGAAAATGTTCAAAGTGACCCCCGTTAACAGTTAGGCAATGGGCGAGTCGATGTTCGAATTCATCCGTGGTATTTTGAATTGCCTCTGGTGGTATCTGATTAATTTCTTCTCTTATGCGCCCTGGATGGTGTCCGGTCTATCAACGTAAACTCTGCTTTTTAAATAAACCCACAATAACTAAGCTAGGGGAGTTAAATCAAGTGAAATCGAGTGAACGTGGTGGCCACTCGATAGCTCCTCTTCGGCTTATCCACCTATTTGGAAAAATGTCATGCAAGTAATTCCTTACAGCAATCCCAAAATGAGGAGGCGCCCCATTCTGTTGAAACCAAATATTATCTGCTGAAACTACACTATTTATGTAAAGTTATGGTATTTGTAACTTGTTGCATTCGCTAATTGTCGTCTTCAAAACAATGCCTAGCCGCTGTGATCGGGTGAAACTACCCAGTCTACATAAAAACATGTACGTACAATCAACCAAAACAAAAAACATCTACAAATTCCCATTATTTTTTGCTGTAGCACTGTTCTCGCATCAGTTTGTGATACCTACTTTTGTTGTTATATTAAACCATGTCCATTCCAATCGCTGGCTTTTTTCGCACCTATCAAAGTAAAGTAGGCCAAACCATATATCGACGCATTTTCCGTCAAAAGGGCTATCCTTTGATGATTAAAAAATTAAGTAGTGCTATTTAAAAAAAATGTCGATGACGTCATAGTTTTATGAAACAGCGCAAAAAAGTTTTAATTAACGTGATAAAACGACAATTCCTATTTACTAATTGATGTGTTTTAGCGTTTTTGTGAAAACTCAACACAAAATAAAATACGAATTTTTTGCATTACTTCTGGAACGCACTGTATATCAAATAAGTTCATATATGTCGCTCCATTTAAAATTACATTTTTGTATCTACAACCGGAAATGGTACTTTTGTGTTCAAGAAGTTCCCGATCTTAGCGAGGCAAAATATCCATTCGAGAACGCAAAAGCATTTGGCGCTCGAGATGCAAACAATATTTTTTCGAAAACTGCAACAAAATAAGGCGATTGTGTTATCTGCAATAACATAATTTATAGTTGAATGATTTCCGGGCTGGTTGCCACGTCGTCGGTTTATAACACTTGACGTTTCGAGAGACATATTGCTGTCTTCTTCAGAAGTTACTCTGAAACCAGAGATCTACTACTCTTATGACTAGTAGATCTCCAGTGGGTGGGTGATCTCGTACGCGTTGTTGACGTTCCAGTGGGTTGCTTTCACGGATGACTCTCTTCCATATACCTGGCAGATCCAAGCCACTATCCCTGTTGAAGTTGTTCGGATTTCTGTAAATTTCTAATGCTTCTCTGTATAGTCGGGGTCAAAATCTTCTCTCTCTCTCACCACCATGTTGGCTTCACTCAAATCCACTGTGTCCTGAGTCCGCCCTATGCTCTGCTACTGCCGACTTTTCCCAGTTGTTATTTTTGAGGTGACTTTTGTGTTCCTTTAACCTCGTGTTGATGCGCCTTCCTGTTTGTCCTATGTAGACCTTTCCGCAAGAGCAAGGAATACTGTACACACCGGGCCCCCGTCACCTTACTTACAGTACTGAATACTGTGTTGATATTCCTTTTCTTCAAAAGACGCCCGATTTTATTTGTACAACCTTTCACGTAAGGTAGATACGTCGTCGCTAAGTACTCCTGTTTCTCAACGGGTGTATGTCTCCTCCTGATAGCTCGTTCTATATTTCTCGCCGTGTAGCCATTCCCTTTCAAGGCCGTGCGTAGGTGTTCTAGTTCTTCGGCCAAGTGTCTTGGCTCGCTGATGATCCGCGCTCGATGAATCAAGTATATGGAAGAGAGTCATCCGTGAAAGAAACCCACTGGAACGTCAACAACGCGTACGAGGTCACCCACCGAAACATCATGGACCAGTGACCACATCAAATATAAATAGTGACAAGACTAGTAGATCTCCAGTTTCAGAATAACTTCTGAAGAAGAGAGCGATATGTCTCTCGAAACGTCAAGTGTTATAAACCGACGACGTGGCAACCAGCCCGGAAATCATTCAACCATTAACGACAGCCACGGATGCTTACAAACAAAACCAACATAATTTATATTTGAAATCATTTGAACCGTGTGTGAATCAAGACGGTTTAGGCGCGGTCATAACGATAGCAACCTAATAAACAATAAAAATTAATTTGAAAAACTAGTGTCAGAATTATACATACATATATTGTGTGGTTCGAAAAGGATTCAAAAAGTGTCCGAAGCGTTATTATTGCCATCTTTGGAACATAAAATTAATAAAATTAAACCTTCGACGTTATGGTCAGTATATTCCATATTGAAAAGTACACTGAATGCCAAAAAAAATGTAAATACCGGAAAATTTTCAAAACTAATACCATATATTTGAAAAGCAAATTAGTAGGATACCATCCGAAAATGTCGAGAATTCTAGGAAAGGTAATCCAAATTAATATAAACCGATCGAATTAACTAATTTTAGACAACTTTTCAGGTCATTTTAATAATTGGTGTTTGTGGAGCGGTGAGAAGAGATGAGCTACTAAAGATATGGATCGATGGTATAGAAGACAAAAATTCAGTTATTATTATAAGAATTCCCGATTCCAAAACTCGTACTCCGAGATATTTTGTAATTTCAAGTCCAGACTAAATGAAGATATACCGCAAATACTGTGCTTTACGTCGGCAGTTACTACAAGTCGAAGATTTTCTGAGAAGTATGTCAGGGTAAAACTTGTTAACCAAGTGGTTGGCGTCAACAAAATAAGGAATGTGCCAAAATAAATAGCAACATATCTCAATATGCCTCATCCGGAAACTTATACGGGGTACTGCTTCAGACGTTCTTCCGCCATTCTGTTAGCCGACGCAGGGGCCGATATTACCACCACACAAACTCTACACATAATAAAATTTCAATCGCAAATAAATTGTTACCATCTTCAGCGGAACGGAACTTGACAATAATTCAACGTGCGCAGTAAACAATTACTGTAGCAGCCCCAGAACTAAAAGCTACGATAACTGACAGCACTGGATCTGGCATAAATTTAACTCGCTGCAATATCGGCACTTTCAATTTATATGTAGTGCAAAATAAATTGTAATCGTCCTGTTTATAATAGTTAGTGTTTTGTATAAAAATATTATATTACTTAAAATGTATATTGTTTAATTAATAAAATCATAAATAAGTTTCGAAAAAATGACAAAAATTATTTTGGCATTTGTTTTATGTTCTAGAACGAAAAGACTTTGGTGTTCTCAAACATAAAAGTATTTTGCAGGTAGGTGACAAAAAAGACTTAACGAATTTAACTGTCGACTTTTGATGACAGTTTTCGAGAAATAACTAATCTGTGCATTTAAACACAAACACAGTTTTTACAACAAGACTGACTTTTTTTTGTAAAATGAAAAAGAGTTTTCTCTTCAAAATGACATATTTGAGAGAATTTTCAGATATACTTACTTTGTAAAAAGTGCGGATTGTCCTGGCATGTTATAGGGCAGATATAAACTGAATCTCCTAAATCTCTGTCTATATCCGCATAGCCATTTTTCACTAATATTACATTATTGACAATTATAAATTTATCTGCACACGTCTCTGTTTTATCCAAATTACACGCAACAGTATGGAATGGAACTAGAAAGGAACAATTTAATTATTTATTTTTGTAAAATAGTAAGCGTCATTGCAACCAAAAGATAAAATATACTATTCCTTCTCAAAATTTTCTAAAATTTATAAAATTGTGAAAATGGATCAATGGGTATGATTAAAACCCGGGTTTCATTTTCAATTACCGCGCCCCAACTGGGTCTTATTGACCCTAAGGCAATTTTTAAATAGTTGTATTTACTAAAGTGTCCATTATTTCTTTATGCCAGCATTGGAGGGCACATTTTAATGTTTAAAAATGGGTTCTAATACATACAAGGCAAAAATTTTTATTATAAGTGCTAAAAAAATATTTGAAATCTAAAAAAGTTGAAAATGAAAAAATATGGGTATTTTTAAAAGTCGTATAATTTTTTTAATGTTCAATATTTTCTTGAAGGAAAAAAATGACCTATCTTGAAATATGTAGGTATATTTATTTTAGTTGGTGAAGTTATGGTATGTTAGGAATAAATTAATGTTTTTTTTATTGAATAAATCAATTTAGCTGAAATTATATTGTCAAATATGGATTTTTAGTAATTAGCAATTGGGAATTTTTAAAGTTAAATATGAAAAGAACATCAACCGAGTTTTATTCAAAATTATTTTATATTTCATGATTTATACACACACATTTTCTAGAACACGAAAGTCTTTGGCAAAATTGTCGCGCGATTGTAAGGATCAAAGTAACGGTGATATCCTTTTGCACACGGTACTATGCCGAGTGATTGATAACTATAACAATGTAGAAGTCAACTACTCGGGGAACATTGCAAGCCCAGCAAAATCGGGGTAGCTGGGTGGATGCTCGAGACAGGACGATAGCTCGAGGAGTTCCTTTCTGGTTGTCGGTCAGTGAGCGGTGAAAGTGCCAGATCTCACCCTGCCTACATGATGGTTGGAGTTTGGTAAGATCCTGTTTGTAAATTATTATGTCACCTTCCAGACAGAAATTGTGTCTAAAACCATTGTCTTCTACTATATTTTTTGTTATTTACTTTTTACTTCAAGAGTCAATATATTGTTATTTGTTGAATACCGTCTTTGAGTTATACCCCAGTGCGACCAAGGGTAGGTCGTATCATACCCCTAGTGCGATTAAGGGTACGTCACAACAATATTAAAATACATTATACCACGTGTTCGAGACTCCGTAATTTTTTTATTCAATACTTCTTGCGTTTTCATATTCTGCTTCGGGTTCCTCGGATTCCTTTTACTGTAAAAATTAGTAAAAAATTAATAAAAAAAAATTGGTGAAAAATATTGAATATTATGATTACTTACTTCCTCAGGAATTAAAAAATTGAAAAAAATACAACAACAAACTTGAAAAAACGACGCGCCGCGCCGCTCCGAGTGGGGTCAATTGTGTACCCACACTCCAACTTCGAACGAATGCTGCAAGCATACTATTTATAACGAGTTTTATAGTGAGTGGGTTGTTTGTATATATTGTAACATTTTTTTTTTCGAAATAGATAGCGTTAGAAGTGCCATTTCTTGCAATAGAAAGGAGATATGAAAGTTAAAATAAAATACCATGGATACTTTGTACACACCCGGGGCTCGAAGGGTTAAAATTGGATTAGCTGAAAGGTCAAGAGCGCTAGAAATAATTATTTGTAGTGTAAATGTTTAACCTTCATCTCAATTTTTCAATTAAGCCGCCTTGAGCAGTCATATAGTGACATTATCGTGTTAACGAATAGTTCTAGTTTTCGTCTGAACTAGAATAATTAAGATATCTTATACATATAACTTGTAGTGTCAAAAAAAAAATTATGAAAATTTGACTTTCTTTTCAAAACTTCAGCAAAAATGCAAATTCAATATTTTCATTGGATTCTAATTCACACGACAGGCACACATCCACACATTAAAATGTCATTTCCTTTTTTTATTTCATGAGAAATGGAAATTTGGAATTGAGGATACCGCCCGACAACTTTTTTACATGGGTGTTATCGGATTCTTGTTTTTATTTTATCTTAAAAAAAATATTTAAACAACCTTCCAATATTAATAAATATAATATTAAAGTTTCAACAAAGTGTGTTTTGCCAGTTCCATGAAGAAAATTCCTAAAGAATATCCAAAAAAAAAACAGCCTTCAAAGTAGAAGCGATATAATATTTTCATTGTGCAAATTAAATATTTAACTTACTGTCTCTGTCATCGTCACGAGTGCCGATTGCAGCAACCTCTGTATTTGGCTCGCTCTTCTCATTAACATATACCGTATCGTCAATTGTTATAACAGGAACTTTGTTGTTGGTGTCGATTATATAAAAGGGGACCTAAATTATGAATAAAAGTTAGATAAACCATCCATTTTAACATTATCATTATATTACTTGAAAATAATATAGTTCGTTATAAAAATAAGTCTTATTTAGGATAATAATTTTTTAAATTTTATGTTGAATAACATGAAATAAATATAAAAGTCCTTTGTTACCTAGATTATAAGTCTAATAATTTTAAAAATATTAAAAAGAGCCCAATCTTTCGGTATTATTTAGCAATAATAATTCTCATATACAGGGTGTTAAAAAAAAGTGTAAAATATTTAAGGAGGTAATAGTATGAACCAAAATAAGCAGAAAAGTCTCAATAAACATGGGTCCGCAAAGTAACGGTTGCGGAGATATGGAATGTTTTATGTTTTTTAGCCCCTTTTTTTATTTTGCAAAAACGTTGTGTATTTTCTTATAATAGTTGGTTGATGTTTAGTGAAATAAACAGTACGTATTTGACAGTTGTTCTCAGTGCACAAGTTTTCTTTCGCTATGGCTGGTTACTCTAACGCAGAATTAACAGACATGCATTTCATGTATGGTCGTGCTAATGGGAACGCCACCGAAGCGCGACGTCTTTATGTTGACGCTTATCCAAATCGCCAGATTCCTTCACAACGCATGTTTGGAAGAATTCACCAAAGATTGCGTGATACCGGTTCCTTGAGCAAACAGTGCCATTTATCCGGAAGACCAAGGTCGGTATCCACTCCTAGAGCAGAAGAAGAAATTCTAGCACTGGTAGAGCAGAATCCAGGTACGAGTGTGCGGAGAATATCAGCCGAGGTAGGAATTAGTGGTCCTCTTGTTTGGAGAATCCTTCACGAGCAACTGCTTTATCCATACCATGTGCAACGAGTACAGGCCTTAAATCCAATAAATGATCATCAAGCACGTTTGGTTTTTTGCCGCTGGTTTCTACGTCATGATGCTGAAGACCCTCGTTTTCTTGCAAACATTCTTTTTACTGATGAGGCCGGGTTCACAAGAAATGGAGTGTTTAATTTTCACAATACGCATATTTGGGCCGACGAAAATCCTCATGCTCTAATAGAATCTGGACATCAGGCACGTTTTTCATTAAACATTTGGATGGGTATTGTAGGTGACAGGTTTCTAGGTCCTGTTGTTTTACCAAACCGATTAACAGGCGCTGCTTACCTCAACTTTCTGCAGAACACACTGTATGAGTTTTTGGAAGACATTCCTTTGAATCAGAGGCAACAAATGTGGTTCCAGCATGATGGTGCTCCAGCTCATTTTTCCATGGCCGTTAGAGAGCATTTACACCAAACTTTTCCACATAGATGGGTAGGAAGGGCCGGACCTGTTTTATGGCCTCCAAGATCGCCTGATCTGAACCCTCTAGATTTCTTTGTTTGGGGATATTTGAAGACATTAGTGTATGGTACTCCTGTAAATAGCCTGGAAGAGCTGCAGCTACGGATTAATCAAAAGTGTCAAGAAATCCAAACCAAGGAGGGTGTTTTCGAAAGAGTTCGAATATCGTTGAGACGAAGATGTCGTGCCTGCTTGGAAATGGACGGAGGGCACTTTGAACATCTTCTGTAACTTTGTTTTTTGTTTGTTAAAAGCTTCCTTTGTCGGTTTATTCCTAATAAAATAAAATGTTTGAAAAACGAATAGTGGTCCATATCTCCGCAACCGTTACTTTGCGGACCCATGTTTATTAAGACTTTTCTGCTTATTTTGGTTCATACTATTACCTCCTGTAATATTTTATACTCTTTTTTTAACACCCTGTATAGATAACACCACAAATAAAAATCTAAAGGAATAAGATTTGGTAGCAATGGTGGTAACAATCTAAATCTGTCACCAAATATATTAACTAATATTAAACACCTTGAAAAAGTACGTGCAGGAGTTTCAATTTCTTGTAAAATATTCTACGAAATATTTTCTAACACAATTGGTAATATCGTAATTAAAATGTCAAAATAGCTTGTCCTTTAATCATCGAAGAAAAATAAATGGCTCAATTAAATAATCTCTTACTGTACATACATTAAAGAAACTTTGTGTTAAAAGTTCATAGTCTCGTGCGAATTACAGTCAATCTAATATTCTATCGATAAGTATTATGAACCATAAAAATTTGGTCTTATGGTTAAATTGATTGTGCTTTAGTTTTAAAAACCACTTACAGAAATTCTAGCTCTATGGAAAATATGCCACTGTCAACTATCACTCACTCCTATTTATACAGGATGTTTCAGGATTAAGTCGACAAACTTTAAGGAGATATTCCTCATAAAGAAATAGGAAAAAAATCAAGTATAAATTTTTTTCCAGAGACGCATCATTTTCAAAATATAGGGCGTTAAAGATTTTTTTAAAAATTTGAATTTTTTAAATAACTTCTAAATGAAGAAGGCTATTTAAGCCAAATTTGGGATGAGACATCTTCTTATAAGACACCATTTTTCTATAGAAGTAGAAGTCCCGCAAGCAACCAGTGGCGGAGTTATGGGGACTCAGACTCATTAAATTATAAAAATAAATTAATATGGCTCTACTAAAAATAAAAAATTATGCTGTTTTTCGATAGAACAGTTTGTTATTGACAAAAAGTGTACATTCACTTTTTTTCCTAACTCTTATAGTTTTATGGCAAAATAGATTTTTCGGAAGGGTGCTCCGGGATTCTGTCGATAAACTTTAAAATGAACCTCAACAAAAATTTTCGAGTAGGCTACTGTCAAGCAATGTTAATTTGATGTTTTAAATGTTATTTTGCGAATCGTTGCATAAATTATCCATTAGATAAAGCGTTCAAACTAATAATAAAAATAAGTTTAATAATGCCGTCCATATTTTCGAACAATGAATATGCTGATATGGTCTTTGTATATGGTTTTTGTGATGGAAATGCCACGGAGGCTCGCCGTGAATATGCAGTAAGATTTCCTCATCGCAGACTACCAGCAAATGAAACATTTTCAATAACATTCAATCGTCTCAGACAAACTGGGTCTTTCGTTATTCCAACTTATGCTGATGGACATTTTGCCCCACTTCAGGACGAAGTAAGATACTATTTTAAACCATTTCGATGAAACCATTTCGATGAAACCATTTCGATGAAAATCCATCCACGAGTGGAGATGAAAATGTGAGTGAAGAGTGGAAGAGAAGAAGGTGTGACCTATGAGCTAGGTATTTCGTCAAGTTCCATTTGGAGGACTCTTCGGGCTGATGGACGCCATGCGTATGGTACGCATGGCGTCCAGCGTGTGCAACATTTATTGCCTCAGGACATACGATGCAGGCGCGTGTTTTGTGACTGGATGTTAAAGAAGAGAATGATGATCAGTTTACGCAAAAAGTAATGTGGACAGATGAGGCAACATTTACTCGAAGGGCAATTTTAAACCAAAGGAACAACCATATTTGGTCCTACGAGAATCCACGGGCGGTAAGGGAACATAGTTTTCAGCATGAATTCCAATGTAACGTATGGTTGGGTGTGTTGGACAACACTATAGTTGGTCCCTACTTCCTTCCGCATCGGTTAAATGCTGACATGTTTACCGAGTTCCTTGAAAATGGTTTTCAAGATCTGTTAGAAGATGTTCCGCTTAATACTCGAATGAACAGTTGGTTTCAACTAGATGGTTGTCCTGCCCATTTTGGTAGAGGTCCTAGGGAGTGGTTAAACATTAATTATCCCAGGAGATGGATTGGTCGTGGAGGACCTGCAGCGTGGCCCGCACGTTCACCGGACTTGACACCGATGGATTATTTCGTTTGGGGTGCTGTTAAACAAAAAGTCTACGAGGTGCCAGTTGATACCCTAGAAGATCTAAGACAGCGAATAGTCCAAGCGTGTCGAGAATTAACTCCAATTCAGTGTCGATCGGCCACTACCTCCATAATTAGAAGATGTCGTGCTTGTCTACAGTCCGGAGGCGCCCATTTTGAACAAAATATTTTTTAAATCATTTCATTTTTGATTCACTTTTCGCTTTGTCTAGGTATAATATTAATTGGTAATTTTTTGGTTGTTTCAATTTACAAATAAATTTTCATGTATTATTTGCCATCTTATTTTATTTAAAAATACACAACACAAGTAAATGAAGTGACTACAAACCGCCTGAAAAAATTTAGGAGTATTGCAAGGGTCGTTACGTTGTCGCATTACGACATAATCACATTAGATGTTAGGTACTTAAATTTCTATTGTTTTTATCTACATCAATTTTTTTTCTAAAAAATCACCCTATATCTCAAAAACGAAGCATCACCTAAATAATTTTAATACAATAAGTTAAACCCAAGGAAAGAGGAGACAAAAGGGCTTATTTGACTCATGCATACTCGAGACTAAGATCAATTTTAATAGGTACTATATTTTTTTTTTAGTTTTATGAGGAACGTCTTCCTAAAGTTTATCGACAGAATCCAGAAGCACCCTTCCGAAAAATGAATTTTGCCATGAAACTGTAAGAGTTAGGCAAAAAAGTGAATATACACTTTTTGTCAATAACAAATCTATCTAAAAACAGCATCATTTTTTATTTTCAGTATGGCCGTATTAATTTTTTTTAATTCCCATAACTCCGCAACTGGTTGCTTTTGGGACTTCTACTTCTACGGAAAAATGGTATCTTATAAGAAGATCTGTCATGCTAAATTTGGCTTAAATAGCCTTCTTCATTTAGAACTTATTTAAAAAATTCGATTTTTTTTTTAAAATCTGTAACACCTTATACTTCGAAAATGATGCGTCTCTGGAAAAAAATTTATATTTGATTTTTTTCTTATTTTTTATGAGGAATATCTCCTTAAAGTTTGTCGACTTAATCCTGAAACACCCTATATATAAGAATGTGGGTCATAAAGTCAACTCGACTTTATAAGAAATAGATTCAGGTCATGTTGATGCAATTTATGTTGACTCATCATGGGATTCTTCTTGACAAAAATTGCGTTGATGTTTCTGGTAAACTGTGTCAAGTATTTAACTCGCATCGTCATGACATTTGTTCAATAGCAATAGTCGATAGAATTTAGTGCATTATCTGGGGTTCCTCAGGGTTCAATTTTAGGTCCATTATTATTTAAAATGTATATTAATGAAATCTTCTCGCCTTGAGTAACGTGATTTATTACAGAATAACTTTGATCGAATTAATGGCTGATGTAACTGAAATCTCAACTTGAACATTAAAAAGTAGTGTATTCTCATTATCTAGGAAGCGGATTACATTAATCTTTCCTTACAAAATATAACCCTTCTTTTAAGATCCAATATATTGAATGATATTCCAATCAATCAATGAATTACTTTGCTTTTATTTTTCATACGTATGTTTCAGACCAATCTGATATCAGAAATATCAGTTTGAATCATACGAATGAAAATGCACAAAGAAAATTTTTGAAGCAAGTTTATTTTAATAGCCCAGACGGTGAAGGCCACAGAAAAAAGTAATTAGCAAAATGGCTATTTTTTTTTAAATACTTCAATGAATGCAGATTAATATAAAAAAAAAGGTCAAAAAAAAAAAAAAAAAAAAAAATTGAAAAACTTGCGTGAAAACAGATGATGATAACGAGGATGGACAACATGTAGATGATTCTATGTAATTTTTTTCTTATAATTTTGTAATAAAAATATATATAAGTATAAAATGTTGTAATAAAATATGTAAACCTTACCTTGTATTTACTATTTACTACCTTGAGGATATTCGAAAATCTAGTATTTTTGTTTTTCTCTACGTTAATCCGAGCCCGAAATATTAAAGAATTTCGAAAATCAAAATGTTTTTCAAAATTTTTTTGGACTTTGGGAAATTTATAGACCAGTGAACTTTTTCTTATATTAATCTGTATACTTTGAAGAACTTATAAAAAAAAATCAACCATATTGCTAATTACTTGTGCTTTTAGTGCAAAATCATTTCTAACGACGGGGCTATAAGTAAAATTGGATTCATCCCTTATGATTAACGGAGTACAAACATTGACAATTTTGACACTCTGTCTGTCAACATACCTGGTGTAAATTCGAAATACCATGGCACATTTAGGCTTTCAATAACTAAAACGTATATTTTGTCATCATTTTCATTGTATCAATTGTGCAAGATTTATGTATATATCTGCAAGTTTCTTACTTTGTTTGTCTAGCGTCTAGCCTGTCCTGTAAATGGTTTCAGCTGTTGGGCAATTGTATATTAATACAAGTAAATATTTAAATAACATAAATTACAGGAGTATAATAATTGTTTAATATTATAATATGCACTGATCGTTAATAATTAACAGTACCTAGAACCTATTTTTATTTAAACGGAAATGTATTATAGCAGTATTAGTTTAGAGCGAGGAATAACACTGCCAATATCTCTATATCGATTACCATAAATACATTGTACTTCAGGGAATTGAATTACTGCCGACCGACAATTTGGGCACAGTTCGAGAAACACAATAACAGAAAATGAATCACAGTTGAACATCATTCATACTGATAACGATAGAGTTACACATAAATAAAACATTGCAAACATATTTTAGGTATTCTCAAATTTTTGCATAAAATAAGGTTATAAGTAATTGCATATAAACTTATCTAAAACGGTTAAGTTAGGACCCATGCTGTATGAAACTTTCTTGTAGGTACTAAATAATTACTTACAATCAATGGGTCGGAAGTATGTGTATACACATCATCGCTAGCCGTACAAGAATAGTTGAAATAAAATGTTTTGTCCGTATCCGCATCTATCAGGTTTGAGTCCTTCACAGTAAATGCACCAGTTACTTGACTGACATCAATCCAGTCGAAGTTTGGATCAAGTGGCCTGTAAAGTATATAGTTTATATTGAGATATAATTAACTTTATCCACGACTATTGTATAATGTACCCATTATACGTCTGTTTGCTCGACCTTAATAATACCCATTAATCACGGCAGTGATTAATGAGTCATTAATCACTACTGTCAGATGCTTCCTTAATTTAGCTATAATATTATATTGTTCTGCTACAAGCAATCCGTTTTTAAAATTTTATCGTGTAAACCACTAAATATTTTCAATTCAGTGCTGTACATATAAAAAAAAAATTAAAAAGTGAATTTTCCTAGACCGGATTCGAACCCGGGACCCGCGGTTGGAAGGGAAAGAGCATCTACACTGAGCCATCAGCGACTTCATGTGTGCGAGTCGTATATCTGTTTCTTAACATACCATGTTTTTCGAAACATTTCAAAAAAAACTTCAACAAAAATATTTAGTAGTCGTGGATAAAGTATAGTATTCTACTCCCGTATAATGGGTATTATTCACTCGGTGATTTAGGCCACTCGCCTGCGGCTCGTGGCCGTAAACTTCACCTCGTGAATAATACCCATCATTATACGCTGTTGAATAATATACTATTATATTGTTTATTGGTTTATCATAGTAGATGCTGTAATATTTGGATGTCAGTTATTTTGAAGACAATATCTGCAATATCTTTAAAATTTTTAATCAAATAACAACTTTAAGAGTCAAGAGAGTAGAAATTGTAATTTATCTGGATTGTATTCGACATTTTCGAAGTTATTTGATACACATGTTTGAGAAAATACGTCAACCAAATATCATTAATATATTTTTTATACGACTGCCTTGCAAAAGGGGGTTTTGCGCACGGAAAACACGCTCTGAAAACGGTATTTTGCACACGCCGTGTGCTAAACATTTTGCACACGGTTATGTCATCTTTGCACACGCGTCTCCAGATTGTGATTTTTGTTTGATGTTGTCACCCAAATTATGCAATGTTTCAAGTTGGCTGAGTTTCATAGCAACCGTCACGGCTCCTTTATTTTGTTGATTAGATACTTCAAAAATTGTTGAATTCCCGAAGTTTGGGTGTGAAAATGTGTGATTCTGAAGAGATTTTACAGAAAGCAAGCGAAATATGTTCGGAACTGCTGCCCACAAAATCCAGAAGCAGGTATGAAGCTGAGTTAAGCCGATTTATGGACTGGCGACTAGCCAAAAATGTCCAAACTTTCTCAGAAAACGCAGTAATGGTGTATTTTGAAGAACTATCTAAGAAATATAAATCTTCGACGTTGTGGACGATTTTTTCGATGCTCAAGTCAACGTTAAGTGCCAATCACAACATAGATCTTGGAAGCTATAAAAAGTTGCAAGCGCTAATCAAACGAAAATCCGAAAACTACGTCCCAAAGAAGTCCCAAATCCTCACAGAAGATGATTTTTGCCGGTTTTTGACGAAAGCATCAGACGACAAATATTTACTTATCAAGGCGGTGGTGGCAGTTGGACTATCTGGGGCATGTCGAAGGGAGGAATTATGTTATCTCAAAATAGAAGACACCAAAGATTTCGGCAGTGCTATGCTGATTAAACTGAAGAATACAAAAACAAAGGTACCAAGGTGTTTTACAATTACAGGAAACCTTTACACTATCTTAAAAAAGTACTGTGCTCTTCGTCCTCCTAATCTGAAGACAGGCAGGTTTTTTTTAAACTATCAAAACGGAAAATGTTCAAGCCAAAACGTTGGCATCAACAAAATTGGAAACATGGCTAGGGAAATCGCCAAGTTTTTGATGCTAGAGAATCCAGAAAGTTACACGGGACATTGTTTTCGGCGTTCATCGGCCACAATTTTAGTCAATTCTGGCTCAAATCTGCTTGCCCTCAAACGCCATGGAGGGTGGAAATCCAGTACAGTTGCCGAAGGCTACGTTGATGACTGTTTGAGAAATAAAATGGAAGTTTAGAAAAAGATAGTCAGATAACCAGAACAACGATCGTCTACTGCTTTTTCCAGCGTAACCTTGAAGGAATGTTCAAATGTTACCATAAATATTAAATATTAGTTTCTTTTGTTAATGCGTTAGTAATTTTCTTAATAAAAACGAGTTAAATTAAAAGTTGTATTTAATTTATTTTGTTAATGCGTAGGCAATTTTAGTAATAAAAACGATTTAAATTAAAATTTGATTTTTGTGGTATCTGTTTGCAGTCGTATAAAAAGTATCGTAAAAAACTTGTTTGGAAACCTCTTTGCACACTCGCTCGACTTGTGGACCTTGCCTTCGGCTCGGTCCACCAATATGTCTCACTCGTGTGCAAAGAGTCGTTTTCAAACCTTGTTGTTTAATATACTATTAATTTACTTACGTGCAGTCGTATGTTATAGTGTCTCCAACGTCAAGATCAATCGCTACTATGGAACTGACAGATGTCCCTTTCGGTGAGGACTCTTGAACAGTTCTATTTTCTCTTTCGGACTCTGGCAAATTTGCTTCCGGGAAATATGGTGTATTATCGTTTATGTCGTTTATAGCGATTAGTATGATCACTGAAAAATATAAAAAAATATTAAAGAATTCTCTAAACACACCAGTCGTTAAAGAGGTCGATTTCTTTTCAGCATAACTCATTAAAATCTACGTTCATTTATAATTCAATAGAATTTTGATGAAAATTTCGAGTGCACAAAAAATTGGAAATATGTGAACACTACACAGAAACATAATAGAAAGTAAATAAAACTTAAAAATTGAAAGAGAAATACAGCCTCTCTCCTAACGTCAATTAGAAACTACGACAATATGATTAAATTATTATTCATTGTAGAATTTTTGAAGTGTACAAATAAGGAATTTGCCTATTAAATTCGTAATTAAGTACCTACTAATAATGACGAACTTAAATTGAACTGTTTCAGTGCGATCTATACAGGGTGGTCCGAATTTTATGCAGGAAATTTCGAGGACAGATAGATCTCTTTAAAATAATAGTATTTGCCTTATAAACATAGGTCTGGAACGGCATCGTTTTAAAGATACAGGGTGTTGGAGTTGTTAAAAAAAATCGGTTTTTTATTTATATCTCCGGAACTTATCAACCGATCTCAATAAAATTTAGTACATATAATGTATGATAATAGGCCTTGTATTCCCTAAAATATGAACTCTATAGGTTCAGGCAGGGGTGTACAACTGGACAGGATCACCCCCTTTTTTGGTAAAAAAAACTACGCCACTGTATTTTTTACACGATATTATAACGAATTTATATTCTAATGCACAAAATACGTAAAAAAGGAACTTGAATTTTTTCCCTAAAGTTCACCGTTCTCAAGTTATTCATACCAATACA
Source organism: Anoplophora glabripennis (assembly GCF_000390285.2). Lineage (NCBI taxonomy): Eukaryota > Metazoa > Arthropoda > Insecta > Coleoptera > Cerambycidae > Anoplophora > Anoplophora glabripennis. The sequence goes on from NW_019416238.1 coordinate 1,010,149, forward strand.
ATTCCCTTGTGGCAGACAATTCTAACCATAATATTACAAGAATATTTATGTTTATGCTTAAAAGTAAGTGCAATTTGTAAGCACATCAACAAAATTCTTTCCACATCACCTGTGAGTTGTTCCTGATGTGTTTTAGTTTACCCTGGAGGCCCAATCTTTACAAATAAGAACAATTTAAATCAAAATAATAATTAAAATACATTTACCAAGCAACAACAACTAAACAAGAAACAAAATTAACCCACATCGATACATTTCTGGCATCTATTAATGGAACTAATTGAAGCTAATATCATGTGGTGGTTCTTTTAATTCATTACACCCGACTTCTTCTGGCGATCTGGCTGGCCAAGACACTGGACCCTCTGCAGCATTATGGTTGACATTGGTATTTGGTTTTTTCCTGTTCATCACCCCATATAATTTTCAATAAGCCATTCTTGTATTATTCTCCTAAAGTGCGCAGGAGCACCATTCTTTTGTATCCAGCTATTTTGTCGTATATTTAATGGAACATGCTCTAATAATTAAAATATATGGTTTTCTAGAAAGTTTAGATATGACTGGGAATTTAGATGGGGTGGCAAGAAGAAAGGTCCACAAACTTTATTGCGAATTATTCCGAACCACACTTTCACAGAAAATTCGTGTTGAAAAGATCTTGTCCGAATTTCATGAGGCTTTTCTTGTGTCCAAATATCCAGATTGTGAAAATTCACTACCCCTCGCCTTGTGAACGTAGCCTCATCGGTCCAAAGTATTTCTAGTAAGAATTCTTACAACCACTGATAAAAATTCAGGCGTCTCTCTGCATCTCCCGGAAGTAAATTTTGCACGAGTTGTAAATGATACAAATTTCTGCCATCTTATCTTCTGCTTATGTAGAACTTTTCAAATTTTCGATTTACTCACCTCAAGTTGCCGAGACGTGCTTCGTGCATTTAGTCGAGGATCGTCGTCAAATGCTCTTAAAATTTCATTTGTGTGTCTTTCATTGCTCCGTCATAATTTTCCAAATACCTGTCATTTTTATCCAAAAATATGAAAATAACGAGTGTAAATAATTTTGTTGATGTGATTATAAATTGCACTTACTTTTAAGCATAAACATAAATATTCTTGTAATATTATGGTTAGCATTGTCTGCCACAAGGGGATTGAATTGGTATGAATAACTTGAGAACGGTGAACTTTAGGGAAAAAATTCAAGTTACCTTTTTTACGCATTTTGTGCATTAGAATATAAATTCGTTATAATATCGTGTAAAAAATACAGTAGCGTGGTTTTTTTACAAAAAAGGGGGTGATCCTGTCCAGTTGTACACCACTGCCTGAACCTATAGAGTTCATATTTTAGGGAATACAAGGCCTATTATCATACATTATATGTACTAAATTTTAGGGAAAAAATTCAAGTTACCTTTTTTACGCATTTTGTGCATTGGAACATAAATCCGTTATAATAACTCAAAAAATACAGTGGCGTAGGTTTTTTTATAAAAAAGAGGGTGACCCTGTTCAGTTGTACACCGCTGGTTGCACCTTTAGAACTCATATTTTAGGGAATACAAGGCCTACAATCATACATTATCTGTACTAAATTTTATTGAGATCGGTTAATAGTTTCCGGAGATATAAACAAAATATCAATTTTTTTAACATCTTCAACACCCTGTATCTTTAAAACGAGGCCATTCCAGACCTATGTTTATAAGGCAAACACCTGTTATTTTAAAGAGATCTATCTGCCCTTGAAGTTTCCTGCATAAAATTCGGACCACCCTGTATACTTGTTATAAGATTAAAGCTACATACAATAGCATTACTTGGGACAAGTAAAAGATCTTTATAATTCCCATTATGAAATCGAAATTACAGTAAGTCTTCCTAACAACAGATTCTACATGTGAATCAGATAACATTTTTAGATTAAAGGGATAGGTTAAAGTACAGATACGCTTAGTATCGTATATATAGGTATAATGAAAACCGAAGTAGGCTTACATACGTAAGCCCTGTGGAACACCCAACATAACAGCTACAGGGAAATATGTAAAATTGAATTTAACATCTGTTAAATATACATGATGTAATCCGTCATTTAATAGATTACCGTTTATAGCCGATATTCTGAAGTTTAAGAGTAAGAGTATTATAACGTGAACGTTATATAAAAAACCTTCGAAAATTGGAATTCAATCCATTTACATACTCTTTTTATTTCTAATATTTTGTACTACAAGGATTAAAATAGGTACAACTGAACAAGAAACCGTGTTGATGTTCAGTAATACATTGTTTAGTTTTAAAAAATAAAATCGTAGAAACTGTTGCATCGAACAAGTTAACAGGAATTGAAAGTATAGAAATAGGGCAGTAATTGACTATGTTGATTATGTGCTGCAATTTGAGCGTGCTTCCAAATTTATGGAAACATTGACATTGGTATTGACTTTTTGAAAATTTTAATGTTACAATATAGATACTTTATAAAAAATGAAAGCGGTAAATTGTCTGATTCGGCAGTTTTATTTCCATCTACATTATTTATGAATTTGATCTTTACTGTCATTAATTGTTTTTAAAGTTGTAGAATTAAAATCTACGTAAGGTAGAGTACTAGAAGGTTCAAAGATAGAGACAAAATCTAAGCATTCAAAGTTTCGAGTACATGTAATCATAGTTCTACGAACATTTGAAAATTTTCGGTAGTAGATTCTTTTTTTTTCCTAGTGTTATAAGAAAACCATAATGAATAGTAGTAGTGTAATTAATCTAATCTAATTTTATCTACCGAGCGATCTACATAGAGTGATTGAAGCTGACGTCACACGTAATTGTTACCAAAGATATTAAAATTTACTTCCATTTGATCAAAATTACTTTCCGTGTTCTTAGATTTTCGACCTTCACGATTTGTCAATATTCAGAGACACCTGTGCTTTTATTTGTGTTCGCCGATTCTGTTATTATTTAAATTTATCGTTAATCTTCTAAATAATCAGTGTTTTTTCAACGCTAATCATCTGTTAATTGTTAGTTTCGTGGTAAGGAAGCAAATACTGATGATTTGTTCGATATAAAGTACTCGAACTGTTTTAGATTAGAAAATGGTCTTTTCGTTAGAAGACGATAAATTTTGTAGAGGCCTACTTTTGGAGTGGTCAACGGGATGAAAATAAATGGAATTATTCAATCCATTCATGTTTTTTGCAATTTCAGGAAGAGTTTTAAAATCATGAAGCGCTGATTTTTATGTTCGACGTTTGGTGACACGATTTAGAAATACAGACAGTGTTTGTAAAGCGAAGTTATCTGGAGGAAAGTCAGTTTTAACTGAAGATAAACTAGAGGATGTTAGAAAGCGTTTAGCAGCAAGCCCCACTAAACTTAAATATTTATAAAATGTTAAATATCAGTATTTAAAAATATTAATTATAGGAATGTCATATGGTTCACTACACAGAGATATAAGAACATTACATTTACATCCATATAAAGTTTTCATGGTGCAAGAATTATTATCATTAGATAATGAACACAGAGTGAACTATTGTAACTGGTTTAACAACATAAACCATACATGGGCAACCCCCGCCCTCCACCAGCTTCAATCCGGCCGCGAGAGATTCAGAAAATTCAAAGAACGATAGCTTCAAACTCAAGTATCTCATTAATTTTCATTTAATTTTTCTATATTTTTTTATTAATTTGCTTTTTATATGTTCGATTATGCTATTATTAAGATTGCCCATACCTGACTTAAACGATGAAAACCTTTTAGATATAACTTTTTTTACTGATAAGGCATGGTTTCATCTTAGTGGAGACATAAATTCACAATATTATCGTACGTGGTCTGCGGAGAATCCACAGGTGTTAATGGAACCGAATTTGCATCTTGTTAAAATAGGAGTTGGGTAGTCATATCTCGACGAAGAATAATTGGACCTATTTTTTTTAAGATAATGTTACAGCTGAGCGATATAGACAAAACATTTTTCAACCATTTTTAAATCAGCTACATGATGACGAATTACTTTCAACAAGATGGGTCAACAGCACATACAGCTAACACAACACTGGAGTTCCTAAAATAATTTGATGACGATCGCATTATTAGTCCAGGCTTATGATCCCCAAGATTTCCGGATTTAGATCCCTTAGATTATTGTCTCTTTGGAACATTAAAAAATTCCATATATGTAATCCGCTTATACACGGTGGATGAACTAAAGGGCGCCATAACAAACAAATTAGCTAGTATTACAGAAAATAAACTATATAATGTACTTAACAGTTTAAGGGGACGAGTAAATCTATGTATACAAAACGAAGGCAGACATTTTGAACGGCTATTATAAATAAATTGTGATTAAAAATATTAAATATTTTGTATTCTTCATTTCAATATTTAAGTAGTTGTTAGAAATTATAACAAATTAATTACAAAATTATTATTAGGTACTGGTAGGGACAGAAATTAGGTCAAAATTACGAGTACATATTCATTTTTTTTTTTAACTTGAAACCAATAAAGCAATTATTTTAAATTTTCTTTTAGATAAGAACACGTTTTTTTATATTTAATTTAAGAAATTTTAATTCGATTTTTTATTCGCATTTCTAAATGAGGAAAGTCAACGTAAATTCATTAAATTTTTTTTGCATAAAAAACAAGATAGATAAATAATTGTTAAAAGTCGATTCTTACGAGAGTTTTGAGGTTAATAATAATAATAATAATATCTAGGTATATCATTTGCCAACATTGTGCTTTACCAAGTACTTTTAGAGTTAGCTCCAGTCAGTTTAGCAAATTTTCGTTTAATAGGATTATAATCAGCCCTAAGAAAGTTATATTAAATTTTGTTTTTTTTTGTATCTCCTACTACATATTTAAATCAGATTGAATACAGACAAATTTCTACGGTTTTACTATGTTTATTTTATGATGGTTATTATTGGAATATAATATTACCTGATGTGTTTTGTTGTTCTATGAACTCAGGATCAGTCATCCAATCCGTAACTTTGAGAGAGAGGAATAACATATCGAAGAGCTCGTAATCCGGAGTTGTCCAATCAGGATTATTGCCGTTTACTATTAAATCAATTGCTATGTCTCTATTAGTATCATCTAATTCATTCACTCTATGATATTCCACATCTAAAAACCTATAAGGCAATATTTTCTTTATAATTAGAAATTACGTCATCTTTAATGTAGAATGTAAGAAATATTCAAATTGACAATTAGTACTTAATCTATGTATCTACTCACTTTACTTGCTGGCTAATTGCCTCATTATTCATATCCAGTCTTCGTGAATTCTTCATTGCATAAGACATATCCCAGTCTATCTCCGCTGATAATTTTGCAGTGGCGTCCATATCTGAGGCCGTTATGCTGGAATTTAGAACGGTACCCGATTTTTGATTTTCATCAACGTTAATCGGATATTCCTTAAAAAGAACTTTTATCATGTCGAAATATGAAGAGTATGTGTATGTATGGCTGTTTATTCATAAAGCGTTTTTTAATCTCTATATTGATCGTCCGTTTGACGTAAGGGAAACTTTAATTCCTTGATGGTCACAGTGTTAACGGCGACGGTACGATAAATTTTCAAACCTGATTCTAAGGGACAATTCTTTAAATTGATGGATTGGATACAATGGAATTTTTGCGTAGTATCGCATGATACATGGTAAAGAATCCAAGGAACATCACAGCGTTAGTAGCATTTTAAAACAAATTTGTGTCAAGTGTAAATTAAAATAATTCACTTCTAACTCCGACTTTCTGATCCCTGAAAATAATATTTTCGTAGGTGTTTACTACAAACCAATCGTACATTTTGGGGAAAAACTCAAGAGGTATACAAATTTTGTTCAAAAATGGCCCATCCATATCCATAATTGAAAATTTTCTAACTTCAAATAACTGTTTAACATTTCCTACTTTAAGAAAATTGTACCAAATTAGAAGTATACAATTCCATTTTACAATCTTTGAAAGATCAAAGATTGTAAAATAAAAGATTGTAAGATCTATTTAGGATAAAATAAATAAAAATAAATAATATAACATATAATAATAAATAAAATAAAATAAAGGTAGTTCAAAAAGCAACAGCAAATTTAACATATTAAAGATACACTTATGTACTGTTTTCTCTTCTAACTTCGGTCAAGAGCCACATTCTTCTACTTCCCCATTATTGTTAAATTATAGTTCTCCCAAAGTGTCCTTCAGAGGTTGAAAGACAAGATAATGAGAAGAAGCAATATTTACGTTGTAATTCCTCGCCAAAGTGTCCAAGTCTGCAAATAGTGGTGGCAAGGCGCATTGAGCTGTCAAAATACTTTATTTCTATACTGAATGGTGATGAAACTGAGCGTTTTAGATGCCTATCAGTGCGGACTGACTTTAATGTTTAACCTAATCTCCAGTTTCAAAATGTCTTAAAAATTAGAAACGGTATTGTCTGATAAAATGTGGTAATTAGTCCGTAACTGCCATTAAAGCCTGTAAACCTTAAAACCTTACCTCACAGGATATCATCCTACTCTGTCAGTTTCAAAACTTCCTTTCATGAAATATTGTTTGCTGTTACTTTCTGAAATAGCCTTTAAATGCAATATTAACAAATATTTAGTTTTGGAGACCATTTTTTAGTTCAAAAGTGTTTTTAGGTAAAAAATCATATAAAAACTAAGAAATAATTATTTACCACATACAGATACGAAAAACTTACCACAAATATAGTTGGTGCTTTATTGTTTACATCGAGTAAGTTTATGGTTAATGGTACAGAAGTGGTATGGCGAGCTTTATCAGTGCCTCTAACTATGACGAATATCGGGTTAACTGTATCATAGTCAAATGCATTATCTGCACTCACATATATATTTCCTGTATCTGATTCGATTTCTAAAATCTGACTCGCATATGCTGATGTAAGTAGGCTGTGTCTGAAAATATAATCACGCGTTAAATATGTAAGTAACTAAGATTTACAGCTAATTATATTATTGTAAAGCTTTTTGTACCACTTCATAACTCCCAGGTTTCCCATCTTGGACCACAATTTTTCTTGGCTTACATTAATAATGATGGAATCTGTTTACAATGTTAAAAATATCTTTTGGATACCGGCGATATTAAAACTGTTAGCGAAATTAAGTCAGGACTGCTTATTGTTACAGAAAGGTTTAAACATTTCCTTTTTGCCACAGAAATAAATTACATTCTTAGGTATAATATTATATTAACATAATATTATAATTAGCTTTTGGTACAATATTTACTATGTGAACCGTATACAGTAAGAACCTGAAGCCAGGGATTTGAGAATAATATGTGATTGTGAAATGAGGTTAAGGTATAATTTGGCAAATAAGTGCCATAAGCTGCTAGGACTTACAAAATCATGTTATAACAGGGTGTCCCAAAAGTAACGCAGAATTTAATTGTGCGCCATTTTCCGAAGAGTTGGCAGCATTATGCAGGATCATAATTGTTGTAGTACACATTGCGGTTAGACAAAATGGAACGCTATATGACGGATGAGCGAGTGAAGATTGTGAAAACTACGGACAGTGTGTAGCTGAGACTGTGAGCAAATTATGTGGAATTTCGGTAGAACTAACGCCCCGAATGAATAAACTATGAAAAAGTTAGTTGCCAAATTTGAGTTCGTTTGCATACAATAAAAAACCAGGCCGGATTCCTACTGACCATTCAGTCAAAAATATTGCTTCAGTGCGCCTTCGATCACTGCAATTAAACATTTCAAAAAGCACAATGCAGTTCATTTTAACAAATGATCAGCATCTGCATCCATTCGAGATTCAGCTAACTCAAGAATTTAATTTGCTAAGAAAATCATCTTTAGGGACGAGACGCGTTTCATCTCAGTGAGTATGTGAACAAGCAAAATGATCAAATTTGGGGCAGAGACAATCCATCATTCAAGAACGACTACTGTATACTCACTGAGGGATTGTGTGGTGTGGATTTTACGCTGGTGGGGTGATTGGTCCGTTCTTTTTTACAAATGAGGCTGGAAACGCATGTGACTGTCAATGGATAGCGATATCGAGAGATGCTATTGAATTTTTTGTAACCTCATTTGTATGAATGTATTCCAACGGATGATGCTGCCATACGACACGTGAAATTATCCACTTGTTATGGTAGAACTTTAATCGACCACTCATCAGACGTAACAGTGAAGTGATTTGGCCATCAAGATCATGCGATCTTACGTCATGTGACATTTTCCTGGGGAAGTCTAAGTTTATTCTACTCAAATGGATACCATTCTTGAATTGAAGGCAGATGTTCGGAATGTTATCAACGAAATTCAGCCGTAGGTATGCGTAAACGTGATACAGAATTTTCTTAAAAGAAATCCAAATGCCAAATGATTCGATGAGGGCATGTGTCCGATATCCTCTTTCATATTTAATGGCAATGTCTACCTTTTAAAAACATAAAAACTTTTTAATTAATAAAATCTTTTTTCCTCATGTGAAATCCTGCGTTTCATTTGGGATATTACTTACACTAGCAGCCCGTCCCGGCTTCGCACGGGTGGACAAACATTTTGGGATATAAAAAATATAGCCTATGTTACTCAGGGATAATGTAGCATTCTAATGGTGAAAGAATTATCGAAATCCGTCCAGTAGTTTTTGAGTTTATTCGTAACAAACATACATACATACAAAAATACAAATGTTTCCTCTTTATAATATTAGTATAGATAGTATAGATATAGATTAGACCTACCAACACTATTAGAATACAAGTATGTTGTTACTACTGTATAAATTATCTTGTATATATTTTTTTTTCATAATGGAGCATACTATTTTGGATTTTAGTCTATATTAACAAAAATATTGAACTTAGCTCAAAAAATAAGTAGGAAATTTCGTGTCGTTTTAAAATTAACAGATTTTTTAGTAGTAGAGAATTAAATTAAAAAAATGATTCATAATTGACTCATTTAACATATAGGTTGCATATACTTACAAAGAACGTTAACTTACTCTAAAATTTTATCCTCTGCATCAAGATCCGTTGCCAGAATTTGTACTATAAATTCGCCCTTTTTAGCAGTTTCGTTTATAGATACATAATACTCGGTCTCCTTAAATTCAGGTAATTCATCATTGTAATCTATTAAATTGATTTCTACCAGTGCACAATATTTCCAGTCTGGATTTAATACACCTCTTGTTAGACTCTACCAGAACAAGAAAATTTTTAGAACGATAAATGGTGAAAATATATTTCTTTTTATAATTTAAATAATAACAAACACAACAATGGATCATTATAAATCAGATTTAATAGTTTCGAAATCATTTTTGATAATAGACAGTGAATATTCCAGATATTGATAATTTTAAAGTGTTTATTTTCGGCAACTTCTTAATTTTTGAAAAACCTGATTCGTCAATTAAAAATTATTGTTTCCCGTTATTTTCACAAGAAGTTGAACCTATCTTAACATTTCAGCTTCTATGTAAGTCCCTTTTCAGTATTTTTGCATTTTTGTTCACTCAAATATCAAAGTTAAACTGCTATGTGTCATGCTATTATCACAACAGTAGAGTTCAAAATACAATGAAATAATACTACTTTACAGAACAGTGTATGTGGTAGGTATGTTTTAAAACAGATGATTTTGGACTTTTATTTAATTTAAGTTGCAAAATAAGAAACAGTTAATTTTGGTCATACACTGAAAGAAACAAGAGTAATATCAGATAATAATTAGATACTTTTTTACAGAATAAGTTAGGTATTTTTTTATTTCTTTCATAATATTTAGTGTGAATTGTTTTTGAAATGTAAAGTTACTTCGTAAAAATGTTATATACTGGGTGATTAAAAAAACCGCTAACTTCTAGGATAGATAATACATGAAAATTACATGAAAAATTAAGACAAAAAGTCTTAATAAACATAGGGTTGCAAATGCATCCTTAACGAGATACAGGGCATCAAAGTTTCTGTAAATGAAACATTGTCTGCAATAATTTCAAAATGCCTGAACATTTCTATTTCATATTTGTTATGCGTAGTTAGCACTTAGGACCAATGTTTGATGTACTGCTCAAAATTTTATGAGCAGCAGTGTCGTAGAGACGGGATTTTAAAAATATTTTCTACACCACTGCTAATTTTGTCCAACGGGCACTATTTTAGTGTAAAGTGTTCAATTGTCTATCGAATTGGAAATGGTGGAAAATTTTGATAAAAGCTACAGTTTTTGAGTAATTTAGGTTTCAACTAATTTTGTCAGAATGAAATAACGTAAACAATAAACAACAAATTTAAGGGTGAAAACGTAATGATAAAAATTGTATAACTGAAAATAATGTAAAATATCACAGTAGGTACTGGAAGTGACCACCTTGTGATTCGATACACGTTTCTACCCGCCGAGCTAAGGATCTTCTTACTTTTTCAAAAATCCCGGGTGTATTACGAATTGTTTGAAAGGCTTGTTAAATTCGTTGCCATAATTCATCAATCCAATTTACTGGTTACGTAAATCAGCTCCTTAACATGACCGGGCCACTAGATTGGACCACCACGTCCAATCCACCGCCTAGGGTATGTCATATTTAAATAATCTCTTACTTGTCGAGCGAAATGTGCCGGAGCACCGTCATGATGGAACCAAAGGCTCTTCCGCACATCCAGTGGTATTTCATCTAACAAGCTGTTCAAATCATGCATTAAGGTAAGACTGGCTATTTGGTAGTCTAAAAGAGCCAATGAGCGTGTCGCCAATAATACCAGAATGAACGTTAATTGAAAACTCATGCTGAAAATTTGTTATTCGAATGACGTGAGGATTTTCGTCGCATCATAAATGATTATTGTCGAAGTTAATTATTCCTCGTCTCGTAAACGATGTTTCATCCATGAATAAGATATTCGCCGAAAAATTGGGATTCTCTGCAAGCCTGCCAAGCAGCCATCGTGACCACTCTAGTCTTGGTGGGTAATCTTGAGGTAGTAAATGTTGAACACGTTGAAAGTGATAAGAGTGCAATTGTTGTTCGCGAAGTGTTCTCAAACAGATGATTGTGATATGTTTAAATTTCTAGAAATTTGTCGGGTACTTAACATATTATTTTCTACTGCTGTCAGGACCATTTCCCCAGATTCCGGAGTTCTAGCATAACGCCGTCGTCCAGAATTAAATTTTGTTGTTTTTAATTTACCCGTTTCTCTTAATCTTCTATCGATATTATCAAACATTTGCCGATTTGGTGTTCTTCGTGCAGGAAATATTTCTATGTACCGCCTAACTGCATCACGGGGAACAAAATTCGCTAGCCCATAACATAGATGCAAATCTGTCATCTCTGCAAATGAATATTCGTAATTCATACTGTTATTGAAAATAGTGAAGTAGCTGAAGTAATTTAAATAACCGTAAAAATGACAAAAATAAGCTTATAAGCTAGTTTACTTAACTCACTTGTGCACTTATTATTGACATTAGTGACAGCCGATGTTTTATATTGAACAGCACAAGCCTACTATGCGAAACTAAAATGAATGAATATAAAATTGGATTCACAAATTTTCTACAAACGTGTTTTTCTTAAAAATGCGTGCCTTAATCAAAATTTTGCAAGAGACCAATTCGGTAGACAATTGAACACTTTACACGAAAATAGCCCGTTTGATAAAATTAGCAATGGCGTAGAAAATATTTTTAAAAAAGGGTCACGTTGACCCCGTCTCTACGACACTGCCGCTCATAAAATTTTGAACAGTACATCAAACATTGGTCTTAAGGTGCTAACTATGCATAGCAAATTTGGAATAGAAATGTTCAAGCATTTTGGAATTATTACAATGTTTAATTTCACAGAAAATTTGACGCCCTGTATCGTGTTAAGGAGGCACTTGCGACCCTATATTTATTATGACTTTTCATCTTAATTTTTCATGTATTATCTACCCTAGAAGTCTTTCAGCGGTTTTTTGAATCACCCTGTATAATATATTATACACAAAATAAATTACAATGTGTTTTTAAAAAGAATATGTAAATATACATCCAAAAAATGCAAAATTAAATAAAACTCTGGTAAATCTATATAATACATTAGTCTGCTGATGTTGCCCTGATTATTTACTTAGTGCAATTTTATTGTGTATATTGTTTGTTTAAACTCTGCGGGTTACATACACCGGCCAGCATTTGATTATACCCGCAACCCCTATTAAAACGGATAAGATCGTCCATCAGTTTAACTCACAAGACATAGACCGGTTTCGGACTTATCAGTCCTCATTAGTATGTCATATGTGAGACAACCGCCCAGTTAGCGAGAGAGGTCGTGCGATTAGTACCTGCAAAATAGCAGGTCACTTCCTACCAAATGTAGCCATGTTGAAAATATTTATTTCTGGCATTGGGTCTTGTTGAGTGCAGTTAGATAAAAATTAGAAAATTTTCTATACAGATAAGGAACAAATTATCATAAGGCATAAATTATCTCAACATTCTAGGTAATTCTACTTATAATCTATGAATGCAGAATGCAGAATATTGGAAAAACTTTTTCCTTATCTGCATAGAAAATTTTTTAACTTTCACCTAACTGCATCCAACAAGACCCAATGCCGGAAATAAATATTTTTAGGCAACATTTTTTTACTCATTCGAATTGGATAGTCAACTGATCATTGTGGTGGAGACAACGAGGGTTGTTCGTCATTTATATTAATTATAATAAAATAAATTACGGGAGTATAGTTCAAATTCAGCTGAACGTTGAACAGGTACTGGGAGGGCTGAGTCTCGTAGTCAAAAGACTGTGTTGCATAAAATATATAAGACGATGTTTCCTCTTTGGTTTTAAGCACAGAATACTGGAAGGATGAAGAAACAAAACTGATTGTTGGCTCAATATTTGCTAAAAGAAAAGGATGCAATTAATTACCTATTCCTATAGTTATAGTTATAGAAGGGGTTAAGACACAAAATTCCAAATTAAAGTGCTTAAGGCAAAAATACATTTGACAGAATAAGTGACAATAATTATTTTGGCTGTAGTGATTCATCATGAAACACCTGTAGATACCTAGTTTTTACCCGTTACTTAGAAAAAAATATTTACTTACCGTCAACAATTTTAAAAAGGGGTAATAGCACTTGAACACCAGCTTCGAAATCGTGGTTATTTTCCTTCATCGAAACCGTATAAAAGGTGCCTGCTTCATTCGGCGTTACAATGACATTTTCATTTATTGCGACAATTATGTCATCACAGTTTACTGTAACAGTTTTTAAATGTTTTATTAGATACAGATAACGTAATTTATAAAATATAAAATAAATAAAATATTTGTAATTGTTAAGGCATTATTAAGAAAACTGAAGAAATTTCTTTTCATTACTTATTTTAAATTTTATAATACTCTCAAATTACTAGATATTAAAATATGTACTACCTACCTCCTGCTATAAGTAATATAAAATATATTAGGGGTATCCTTAAAACGCTTCTCATGTCTGAAAAAAATATATTTTTTACTTAAAATAACTTCGACAAAGTTAGTAATATTTTACAATAGAACAATTTGAAATTTAGGAACTGGGGGAGAAATATTATATTCTTTATATGTCGAATTGATCAAAGAAAAATACATTATTTATTTTCTATGAGATTAACGATTGCAATCTACAAATTTGATATTTTTTTTCCGTATTATAATGTCTTTACCTTTAAATATTAAACATGATACTTGAAATTTATCATCTTTGCTTCTTCTGTAACAATTGATGGATTATCACAGCCACACAAAAAAAGTCCAAACCCAGGAGACCCACAAATCATTTCCGAAGGAATTCGATGCGCTGAACAGGATCCTGCAGTCAAAATTCATGACTTCATGAAAAACTTAGAAGAAAAATGAAATTTTTGGGCGAAACTGGTCCAAATATGGTAAATTTTGTCCAACTACATCATTTTGTAGAATTTTGAGGCGTTGAATACAATACCATTAGTAAAATTTACCCATGACTTCGGTATTATCCAGAAAATTCACTATTTGTGTGAAGACTGGTCCAAATTTGAGTCAGAACTGATTTTTTCCAGACTTTGTCGTTGTTTGATTTTCGTAGTAATTTAAGACGCTGAAAAACGATGAAAAAAAACTGGTTGAAAACTGGGGTGAACAGTGGCCAAAATACTACGAAAATTATACACTCGTTTTGGCCCATATTTAGGACAGTTTTCACCCAAATAGTGAATTTTCTGAGAAATATCGAGGTCATGGGTAAATTTTACTAATAGCATCGTATTCAGCGTCTCAAAATATTATGAAAATGATATATTTGGACGCAATTTAGGAAAAAATCTGTTTTTTTTTTTTTTTGAGAAATATTGAGGTCGTGGATAAATGTTACTAAAGGCATCGTATTCAGCGTCGCAAAATACTACGAAAATGATATATTTGGAAAAAATTTTCGAAGAAAACAGTTTTGATCTATATTTGAGTCAGCCAAAAATTTCACTTTTCTCCGAAATTTGTCGTGAAATCATGAATTTCGACAACAGCATCGTGTTCAGCGCAACGAATTCCTTCGAAAATATGAGGTTCTCTTGGGTTTGGACTTTTTTGTGTATGGCTGTGTTATCTTAAAATATGCGTAAGTAAAGTGAGATCCTTATTTAAAAAAATGATCCTATTTATTTTTAATACCTATGAAGAATATATCAAAATACGAAAACAATTTAATCTATTTCATGAGTATTCCATATTAATCACGAGTTAGTTAAAATAAGTACATTTTAAAATATAGTAGTATCCATCTTTGTAGGTTATAATACTGCAAAAATAAATAACAAGATATTATCGTAGCAATCATATCTAGATTACTTCTTCGTCATATATTTTTCTAGATGAAATTTTTTAAAAGGTAAACAATATAGAGTCGTAGAAAACAAATTGGAATCATTGCATGTCTGCTGTTATCACAATAAGCAAATGAAGTTAGTGATAATGCTGTTTATGAATCTTAAGTTGATTGTAGATAACTTTTGTATTGATAAACAAAATCTTTCACACTTATAGATATAATGGCAATTTTTTATGGAGAGCTTAAGTGGTGATTCGTAGATTGTGAATATATGAAAATACATGTTTTCCTTCATAATAATCTGTGGGTCTATTGTAGAGCACTGATATCTGAGAGTTCTTGATCTAACTTTACTCAGAGTCCAGTTTCTGGTTTTGCTCTTCGGAATAGCGGTTACTCTACTTCTACCAAATCGTATTGTTAAATCTGTAATATTCTGTTAGCAGTTCTGTTATCCTTATTAATCTGTGAATTTGGTTCAATGAATCCTTTTATAATCGTTTATATACTATATACAGGCTGTTACAAATTCGCTTCTCACTACAGGATCTCGGAAACGGTAAGAGCCACGAAGTAGCTTAAATGGGGGCAAAGTTTTGTAATCAGGGGACCAACATTATGCATCTAAAAAATCAAGGCTAACATAATTAGTTTTTGAAATATTTGAAAAAAACGAAATTTTGAAAATCCGTTTTTGTTTAATTTCAACCTTGTTTGAGGTGATATTGAAAAAAGAACAACACTTTCTCATAGCCACTTTTTACCCTCTATCGAATGGCATAATCAATTTTTGTATATAACGTTTCGTCTCCCCAGGACCACCATCAACTTTATTTTTTTAAATACGACCCTAGAAATTTTATTACATATTTTGCAAGCCTTCAGAACCTCCAATACTGTACTGCCTTAGCCCGAATTAGATTCAGACGTTTTGTCTCGAAAAATTCATCTTCAGTGTATTTGTTTCAAATGTATCTAATTTTTTTATTTAGATTTCTTTGTTTATTAAATTATCGTACACTGTAAGTGTCTGTGAAATCCATTTAGTTATTTAAACTATTACCACTACATTACATTGATAGGACAGTATAACTAGCACCCCTAGACGTGACTCCAACACTGTTTGCATATTCGTATTTGTCACCTCAAAAAACGTAAAACTATAAATTTTCAAAACAATCGGTCCGTACATACTTAAAATATAACAAAAAATCGAAAATATTTTTTCAACTTTAACACTCTGTAGAACGAAAAGGAGCAACAATTGATTAAGGCATGTTTGGCCCAATCACTATATTTTGACGTTAACAATCTGCCATTAGGCTGTGTCCCATTATTAATGACTCACCCTGTATATAAATATGGACTCTTTGAAACAGATACCGTCTGGACTATTAATCAAGCAGTGAATTTAAATTAAAGTAGGAATAATTATGAAACGTAACGAATTTGGATACTTTCAAAAATTTCTTGTTTGTCGAACCAAATATTATACTATAAGACTTAAGTGTTCTTCAAAGTTAATATTTGTGATTCTTATGTATTTCTAGGTATTTATTAGTTATTATACAAGAATAACTATATTGCTTTAAAAAACTTCATTATTGCTATTTCATATAAATGCCACTTTTTTTCACTAACTGAACTATATGAATTATTTATTTTTATCTTAAATAGTTGATGCTAGTAATACGTTAGAAATAACAACTGTTGACCGAAATAGGTTTCCCATCACGTTAAAAGAGATTTAGATGACAAAATTAATAGAACTCTTTTTATACAGGACATAATGTTTAATCATTTTTATTGTCCATAGTATATGAGGTGTTTTTTATTTGGACACTGACAAAGAACACTTACTAAAGTATTTAAATTATACCCGTTTAGCAAAAAGTCCATAAAAAACAGATCACACTGCACCAAATTCACCTATCACTTCACTTTCTGTAGACTCGCAGAAACTAACTGTGTTGATATTATTTATTCTTCTATTAATGTGTCTCAAATATGTTATCTCCTTTATATTATAAATTTTAGCAATTATCGGATAAAATTACAAATACTCTGATCTGATTTATCATTAAAAATTTTATCCCGCTATTTTGGATATAGCTTCTCGATACTGATAACGATGACAAATATGATAAAAATGGGTTTTGATTTGCGACTTTAGGTCACTTAGCTCGGTAGAGATAATCATTAAACTTTTTCAAGTATTTTTTACTATTACTTTTAACAATTTAAATCTCGCTTACCAAAAACGACCAAATTGTCTAATAGTCGGGGAAATAAAGCATTAGAAACGGCCTTACCTCCGAAATCTGTGCAGTAAGATGGATCGTGATGCAGTTTTTTGCATTCGATTCGTTAGAACGTCCAGAAAGTTTGTGACCCTATGTGATCAATGAGAAATGAAAATTGCATCGGTGCATAAGAAAAATGCATTTTTAAAATTGCATCTCGAAGAAGTTAAAAAATGAAAAATGTATAAAATTGTACCTAGGAGACCGTTGTCGTCGTGATATTCGTGTTCGACGACCCCAAAAGCCCCCGAGTAGCAAAATTGAACTCATTTCCGTCAATATTTTCCAATTTATAAATTTTTTATTTTTTAATTCTTCGAGATGCAATTTTGAAAATGCATTTTTCTTATGCACCTATGCAATTTTCATTTCTCATTGATCACATAGGGTCACAAACTTTCTGAACTCTCTAAGGAATCGAATGCAAAAAACTGCATCACAATCTATCTTACTGCACAGATTTCGGAGATTCAATGCTTCATTTCCTCAGCTATAAAGTCAGTGACCATAAGTGATCGGTCACATTCGAAAATGACCGCCGAAAATTTAAAATTTCCAATTTTTCTCAATATTTCAATAATTGTATTGAAATTATTATTCATAGTTATCAACAATTATTATACAGGATGTTCTGAAAGTTCGTCAGGAAAATCTGAGAGGTGATTCTACGGATTGAAATAATAGCAGTGTGTAAAGAAATTTTTTTCGAATTGTCAATTGTTTGCAAGTTACAGCTTGTCAAAGTTATTCTTTTTTTAATATTTCTATTTAAATAACTTATTTAATTCAAGTTCGATTGGTCTCTCATTTAGCACACCCGCTAAGTAGATGAAGCTCTTATTGGACCAGTCAGAGAAAAGTGTCACTATGTGCCGCTAGAGGGCACGTTACCCAGAACTCAAAATTTGTTTTGTTCATTCTTTCTGTAATTAATGCATGAACCCCTAGTACATGATAGAGGTGTAATAATTTTTCCCATAGCACACGCCACACGGTACTGTTAGATACACCTACTACTTGGTGAGTGTCGCGAGCAATGCTCCTCGGATCTTCCTCAAGGAGGATTATGATGTCTTCTTCGTTGTCGAAAACACGTTGCGGCCTTCATATGTCAGATGGACCGCATAAAAACGACAAGTCTTATTTAAATTGTACTGACATTCTCTGTACTTTAACACCACGTCTGCTAGTTCTTGATCAGAAAACATTTTATAGACCAGCTAAGTATTATTGCAATACACAACACACGTGAATAAGATGCACAGGGTTGGCTTACATTTGTGGTTAATTTTGTTAATTAAATTTCTCGAAAACAGAAGCATTTAGTTTAGACCATCAGTTGCTTAATAAAAGTTGCTCATTTTTGTGCCCTCATGCCTTATCCTTTTCAACACTTATTTCAGAAACACCCTGTATGTATACTGTTATTGAAACAATCAATATGGTTATATAATTTTAATCTTGTAATCGCATATTTTTTTCATAAGTAGCACTACGGAACAGAAAAATTTTGGTTTAAATTCTGAAATTATGTAAAATAAAGTGACGTTAATTATTAATAGTGTTTTAATACTGTACTAATATACCAAGAATAAAACAAATATGATATTTGGAAACAAAAGTGCCTAGTAGAAAATTCAAGTTGGGTAATTAGCTTTAGTTATATTTTAATCAGTTGAATGTAGGAAATTAATAAAATACAAACAGACAATTGATTAGGATCTCATAATATCAGGTGATTATGAGTGTATGAGATCCGCTATAACTATTTCTTTTAAATACTGCCACATGTCCCTTTTTCTATTTGTTGCCACTTTCCTCCTATAGCTTTGAAGAAATTAATTATTGCATATCCAATAATCGTTTTGTATTTGTTATCTTTTGTTATTTTACAAAAAAAAAACATGTTACAGCTAAGTCTGAATGGATTTAACCTTAATACTAGACACATTTATTTTATCGTTTTCATCCTCCACAGAGTCCGTATTAAATGACCTATATAAAAATGATAGCATTACTTGCTCTAGATATGGGATATATTGAAATAAACTGCATTTTGGATCGAGAAAACGTGTTCAAAATCTAATCAGGTCATTTAATATTAGAGAGATATATAAGTCTTGGTAATTCAATCTTGGCATTCTGTGAATAATCCTGACCTTCGAAATTCGTAATATTAGATGAATGAAATATAAAGCGAAATTTTTTATTTAAATATATTGTAAAAAAGTACAAATACGAAAATTTTTGTTCATTTCTCAGAATAATACATTTTTCCACATGATATGGAATTTATTTACCCAATAGAGTATAAAGTAATTGGTCGCGTAAGCAACCAAGTTACCAGAAGTATTTCATCTTCACATGTCATCCTCAAAATGTAACACTTATAACACTTATAAACTATACGGGAGGTGTTAAGACAATTTTCTCCAATTTCTGCCATATGGAAAACGTCATTTACGATATACTCTGACTACACTTTAAATACTGTTAAATGATTCTACAATTATTATCATAAATTCACGTACGTGACCTAATATCAGTTTAGTTGTTAATGTAACATCTTAGAATCCTCATAATAACTATTTTCTATCACCAATTACAAATAAGCAGGCTTGGCCTATCTTTCCTAAAAACCTCATCATAAATTGACGGTTGCAGTAGCTGGATGGGTGAAGCCCCACGTTACGTTTCACACATGTGCTTACTTTACATTTACAGTTTCTACATATTTTATCGGTTTCTGAATATTTTGGAAGATGTTCTCTGCCATCATACCACATCGTGAATAGGATTCGGCATAACTTTCCAGGACTTGCAGTTTTCCATATGTTTTTAAGAAGTGAAGTGATAAATGTCTTCGAAATGTCAATAGGTTTACAATACAATCATCTTGAGGTTTCAGCTTTTTCATCAATAGATATGCATTGACAATGACAGCGTCAAATAACTAAATGAAAATTGTCAACCGCATTCTGGTAGAATTATTTTCTTTTTTTCTCGTCTGCATCATCTTGCCATTGATTTTTCTTGAGCTGTGCTAAAAGTTACACATGTACGTTGTACACGCCTTGTTATCTTTCCACAGCACTACCAAAATATTTTCGTTATAAGTGGACTGAAAATCGTATGATCCTCTTGGCAATTTAGCCATTCCTTTAGCACTTTGCAGATGACATTTCATTACTCTATTCTCCTGAATAGTAGCAGTTGCACAGAAACCTTGTTCAGCCAATTCTTTGAATAAATTTAAAGTGGAGAAATAATTGTCAAAGAATAGCTTATAGTCAGCGTTTGGTGGTACTTCGGCCAATTTCATAAGTGCAAGAACCGCAGCTCTATACTATGATTCAAATTTGCATCCCGCTCATTGTCACTAGCGTTGGAATCCTCATCGGTCTCATCTTCCTCGGTTGGAAGAATTGCGTAAATGTTAATAGAAGCTTGATTATCAGCTGCATTATCATCTTCTATCAACTTACAAAGTTGGTACAGTGATAAACTGGAACAAAAATTTTAAATCGTAATAATCGTATTGCATAGTATCCGTTATAAAGGATGTAAACAAATCTAACTAATATTTTTTTAGAGCTATATAATGTTGAAATGTGGTCTATGTTTCTATACTGTTGTTATGAAATGCACTAGCTCTGATAACAACTGCAATTCCAGAATTTAATAAATAACTAAAAAAAGTAATTTCACTTAACAAAATCTGATTCTGAAACTTGTTTAGGTACATTTCGCAAGTGTTAGACAGTAACTTGCTCGAAATGCACTGGAATATCTTTCAAAATATTATTCTCGTTACCCATTTTCTTAGTCAGGACTACCTACATTCAATCTGCTACTGACTAACACATCTTTCTACAAATATCTTAGGGAGAAAATTGGATATGCATATGTCCGTTTCTACCTACTTACAACACTCACAGAGCTGATCTTTAATTTTTGCAGGCTTTAAAATATAATTTCAATTTAAATTCGTAAGTAGGTAGCAATTGTACTCAAGCATATACTTTAAAACAGAATTAAAGTTTATTTTTATTACAAGCCTAAGGAAAATAACCAATGAAAAACACGATATGGTCGCCAGGCCAGGAATAATGTTTCCACTTTACATTACAATAATATTTCGAGATAGTTGGTAAATTATTCATTGCTAAATGTTTTCTATAATGACTAAAAACTGGTGTAGTAAATATATCTCTAAATTTTACATAGGTACTTTAAAATTTCCATAGTTTGAAATGGTTTCAAACTAATGATACCAATGGTTACATTATTTTTTCTGTTACGTTAATAAAAGCGTTAGATTCGTATATTAAATTAGTGATATTAAAATACAATTGAGTAGAGTAGAACATCATACGTATACATATTCCAACAGTTATATTGATACAAATAATATTACTTTCGATGTTTATATTAAAGTAGGTAGATTAAATCTTCGTCGTTTGAATAATATTGTGAGCGTACTCTTTCTTTTAAGGCCTCATTGAACACTGATGAAGTAATAAATGAAAATGTTTTCGTAGCTAACGGGTGAGTTTGTTTATAAATTTTCTTGGGTTCAAAGTATTTTTCCTATCTCCTTTCCAGCAGTAATTACTTTTATTTCCTCAAAGCTTTTTCCAGGTTTGAAACATAAAAGGATACTTCCGTTTCTCTAATTGGCCTTTCAATGATTTGTTTCAACATAAAAGTCGCACCTTGAACTGCCCGATCTCAGAATCAAGAAAAATAGCTTTTATACAGGGTGATTAATTAATAATGGGACAGTGCTTAATGACAGGTTACTAACTTCAAATTTGTACGATTATGCCTTATCCGAATGTTGTTCCTTTTCGATCAATCAATTGAAGTTTAAACATTTTTTTCGATTTTTTAAAATATCTTGAGCTTCTTTTAACCTAGGTATTTAAAGTTTGTATGACCATGTTTTCTAAGGTGGTAATTGCGAAAATAATAACTATTTTGCAATCAGTTCTAGGGGGCGCTAATTGTAGTGTTCTGTCAGAGTAAAAATATATCAAACTTTTTGTCCCTCAAAAATCTGAACTTGCAATGAGAAATTATTAAACTATGTTCAATTCTAAATAAAAACTATACGTGTTAATAATAGAAAAACCGTTTTCGAAATAAAGACGATTTATAAAAATTCAATGTTCAAAATACCTATTACTTTCACGAATCTATATTTACGTTTTATTAATGAGAAGAAATATGTTGATGGAAATTAAAAAAAAAGCAAATTCTGAATCACAATACACTCAGAAACCTGGAACCTCTTCCATTCAGTCTTCGAATGTTTATCACAATTGCACAAAAAATTTGCCGGCAAAAGATAAAAGTAAATACAGAATTATTATTAAACATCATAAAAAAAGTTATTACTAAAAATTATATTATTGAGACCTGTACTATGAAAAATGGTATTGAAAAAGTATAATTATTTTCGCCCAAAGAATCTGTGATCAACGGCTTAACACACTCCTTTGCAACGCCCTGTATAGGAAGTCATAATTTTGAACTAATTTGTATACAGGATGTCCCGTTCATGTTTCAAAAAAACTTGTGTGTAAGTACCTCATGGGAAAATAATAGGAGTAGTTCATGTAAAGTTTTTTTCTTAGACGACCTGTTTTCGAGATACAGTGTGTTGAAGTTATTACTGTCCAAATGGTTTTCCTTAATTGTCTTTGTACCTAAAGATAAAAATGTCAAAATTTGTACACGAGTAAACATCAACTGTGCGTTAAGAATAATGTGCAACCGGTTTCTTTCTGAAAAGCAGTGTCGCCAATACAGGTAATTGGAGGGGTACAATCGAAAAAAATATGTTAGAAGTCAAAATGTATTACATTTCCAAACGGTTCTGTAAACTCTAAAGCATACTACAAAAAAAGGTATACTTGTCGAAATTCCGTAGCATGTACCATTTTCGAGAAATATTCAAATGTAGGTATGATAATAAATATATCGTTAATTAGTTTCAGTTAATAATAATTGATAAAATTTAGAAATTGGGATGGTGCACTTGGGATGGTGCACTGGTTGGGATGGTGGGTCTTGCAGAAGATTCAAATACATATGAATTAAATAAAATTATACTTTTCATCTGAAATTTATGTGGCTTTAAAACCACTTAATGTACTAGAGTAGTCTGTAAAAAAAATATTAAAATGTACATTTCCCGTGCATATTTGATACGAATTCAGAATGTAATAATTTCGTGTCGAATGTTCTCCACTGTAATAAAAAATTTCCATTATGAATGCAAATAAAATAGTGTAAAATCTTATTAAATTTTTAAATTTCCAGTTAAATTCCCTCTCGTTTTAGAGCGAGTTATAACGACGAGGTTTGCACACACAACGAATCCAAAGCAATATGAAAATAAATTTAAATAATATTCCTGACATACCATTTCATCTCGTTGGATTTATTACGCTACTCGTAAAAGCTAGCGCGTTATATCTTCCTGCATTTGGTTATAAATATGGCGGCTGTACTCCGCCAAGTATACGTTTACGCATTTTCAAATTAAAGGCAGTTTTAGTTTTATGGCTATCATAAATTTTGTCCCACTCGTATCGATGAATTTGTATACGTAACGCTCAAATTCTTTCTGGTAATATTGGGATTATTGATATTTTATTTTAGAGATATAATAGAGAATACAGCGTGTTCCACTTTGAGCGGCGCTACTTTCGTAAATTAAAACAATTGTTTTTAGTAGGACATTCATTGAGTTCTAAGTTATCATACCTTACTAATTATTTTTCTGTCCCAATTTCAAACGTTGCTGTTTTAAAAAAACTTAACTAAAATTGAGGTCGCATTAGGCACTTCCTTAGAAAAAAACCGGTTTGCGCTTGCGCCTGTATTGTGTGCAGTAGATGTAGTTATAGTTACCTATAATTTTTGATAAATCTTCAGTTATGTATTTTTTAGTTAAACCTGCATTCATAGATTTTTTTTAATTATTCTAATATATATATAGTTCTTATAGAATTTTGGATTTAGTCGGGTATGTCAGTAAAAATTAACAATGAAGACTCTTTATTCAGTTCAAGATTTCGAATACTTTATTGTCTCTTTTTCAGGAACCCTATAACGGTTACAGTACTATGAAAAATTTTATTATACAATAGTATGAAAAACTACAGTTGCTGAGGAACAGACAATAAAGTACTCCAAAGCTTGAATTGAATAAACAGTCTTCTTTGTTAATTTTGACTGACATACCCGATTAAATCCAAAATTCTCAACTTAAACAGTCGGCTAATAGTCTACTCTTATCTCTCTATAGGTATTCTTAAATAATTATTATAAATATTACTGTCTTTCTCAACAAATTATTTATTATTTAATGTTCTCTAAAATAATAAACGATTAAAATTTAATTTGTCTAAAAAGCAAGATTTTTGCAAGTAATGGAAATTTTTTGTAACTTTATATTTAAACAATGACATTTCAAAAACTTGTTGAATTTTTGAGAACTTGATATTTCATAATTAAAGCAACAATTTTTTATAGCTGTGATCAGGAGCTTTGGCAATTCATTTGTTTTTCACGTATAAATAGACTAAGTATATGAATTTTACATTCCTTTCTTTTTAAAAATAAATCTTGATAAAGCTCTCGATGAAGAGATAGAAGAATAGCTGTTTTATTTATAAAGGAATAAGTTCCCAAACGAGAAATATTTCAGTCCAATAGTCCAGAAATATTTTTTTCAAATTCTGTTTGCCTAATTTTTGTAATACAAATAATTTTCGAAATATTAATGTTTTCTGGTTTTACTGGGCGAGCAATATTGCTATAACTTCTTCAAATTTAATTTGGAGCATAGCTGCATATATAATATTTTACCAGAAATTATATTACCCTTTTCATCTTTTAATGTTATGCCTGTTTGTGTTAAAGCTGTTTTACATTGACAATTTATTGATCAATTAATTGATAAAGTCGCTTCATCAAGAAATTGGACAAGTGTAATGCACCAAATCAGCTGTCAAATAACTTCATCAATTTATTCATCAAGTTCTTGACGAATTAGAGCATGTTCTAATTTTCGTCAATTTCTACGTGAAGTTCGGAAGTACCAAGCCAACAGATTTCCAGCCTCAGATCAGTAATGAGGTTATGTTATTGGAATATGTAAATAATTGTGTGGCGTCGTGCTAGTTTTGCATTGTTTTTACTGATTTGTTATTTACAAAAACTAATATTTATATAATATGTGTCAGAACGGTACCGCTGTTGTATCACTACAATTATGAGTGGAAAGGTGACATTTTTGAAATTTATTTGCTTCTTTGATTCATTGGTAGAACTGATTCATACGTCAAAAAACTTGACAAGTCTGTAGCAGTGTAAAACCACACTGTTTACCAATAAATTCGTGAATTAATTGATGAAGAACTTCGTCAATTTATTGATGAATAAATTATCAATGTAAAACAGCTATTAGTTATAAATATTATTTCAAGGGATATGATCACAATTTATATAACAACTTGAAATTTTACAGAAATTCGAAGAAAATTTTACTAAAAGCAATAACTTCAGATCTAAAAAGAAGATACGAATAGAGTATTTCCCAATACGGCCAAATTTTACCTTGCCACCCTTCATAAATTGTTTCAATTCCGTTAATGGAGGTGGAGTAAAAATAATAGTAGCACGAAAGCCTTCGTGCTGAAATGACATGACTTCCTTGTAGCCAGCTCTTAAACTACAGTTCGTTATCAATAACCTCGCTATAGATATTATTAACATCGACCATGTTAAAAACGGAGAAATGTGTGTTCCTTAAGAAATATTTGACATATTTTACCGTCTTCAGTTGATAAATCAGAAAAAATCTTGAAACTACCGCGTACGAACATTACATATTAATACATAAATATATGGGTAGAATATTTTACACGAATTTTAGTTTGCAGATTTCAGGATGTTCCGTCGACGGTTTAGTATTCTTGACATTTGGAGAGACACATTGATCCTTTCTTCAGAAAAGATCAGTCTATAAATTGTCTTGTCAAAATTCTTTGTTACACTGGAATCAAATCCTAAACATCGAAATATATTTTTGGTCCAGAGCTAGAAACTTGAGACGAGACGGAAACTGCGCGAAAATTGCAATGTGCTCTCTGAACTAAAAAAACAGATAGGTACTTTGCAAAAGTCACATCATATATTAGTCAAAAGTTTTACTCCAGAAGCTTGATATGTCTGACGTATCAGGGGTCTTAATGAATTTCTTCAAATCTTATTTAGACAACAGAAAACAGTATACTTATACTTTATAATGGGTATAAATCGATGGAATATGTCGCTACAAGGAGTTCCTCAAGGTTCCATTCTTGGACCTTTACTATGCATTACATTCATTAATGATTTAGTTAACAACTTAGATGTAAATTTTTTTCTTTATGCCGATGATGTGAAAATATACAGCTCAGTTCGCAACATTAATGACTGTATTCAGCTTCAACGAAACCTTCTTAATATAAATTCTTGGTGTAATAATAACAGGCTAATGTTAAATACGGAAAAATATAATGTCATGTCTTTCTCCAACAAGTTCAATCGCATTATGTTTAATTACAGCATTGATAATGATATTTCGAGACCTGGGCGTTGTATTTGATGAAAAACTATCATTTAATAAAATAAATAAATAAATAAATTACAGCATTGATAATGATATTTCGAGACCTGGGCGTTGTATTTGATGAAAAACTATCATTTAATAATCATATTGATTCTGTTGTCTCCGAAGCTAATAGAGCATATGGATTTATAGTTCGCAACTGTCGTGATTTTTCAAGCTGAGATTTCATAATTTTCTTTTTACTTTAGTTATGTTAGATCGAAACTTGAATATGCCTCTGCCGTTTGGTCTCTGCACAGTGGTGTCCACATTAATAAACTGGAATCGATTCAGCGTCGATTTTTTAAATTTTTAAATTTTAAATCTGATGGCTACTATCCTCATATCGGATATCCGCATGAGGACCTTTTAAGTAGACATTCCTTTATTAGCCTTGAAACTAGACATGGAAATACTTTTCGCAGGTCTTTCTTTTTAAAATTTTACGTAATTTGTCTGACTGCCGGGAATTTATAACCAAATTATCAATTTCTATACCTATACTTAGCTCTAGAGAAAAAGGAACATTTTATTTACCAACGCCTCGTACTAATGTACTCAAACATTCACCACTTCATGAAATCTGCAACAACTGTAATAAAAATTTTGTAGATATTTTTAACTGCAGCCTTAATAACTTAAAAATACTATATTTTTAATGTCTGGTAGTTTCAAGTATGTAATTTTAATCTTCATTTATGTGTATTATTTAGTGTATGGATTTTATTTATTTCCTCCTTTTTTATGATGGTCTGTATTTTTTTTGTTCCTTTTAATTTTGTTTGTAATTAATGTACTTCTTTTATTATTGTCTGTAAAATCCCTGTTCTATAATTGGGTAGTATCTGTTGAACAGTGTATTAAATAAAATTACCGACCTTTTTTCAATATGACGATATATTTATATATTTTTATAGTATAAGTAGATAGCTCTTCTAAAGACGAATTCAGCGATATAAGGTTATACCTACTATTTTATCGTAGTTGTCAAAAAAATTTAAAAAATTGTCTTTTATGTCATTTAAAAAACGTTTTTTCTTACTTTTCTAAAAAAAAATCACATCGATAAACACAAAATTCACCAGAGTACCATTAAGTATAATGTGAATAGTTTTAGTTCCAATTCATTCGTTGTTAAATTATTTTGAAAATTAGCGAAAAACATAGAATTTAAATTTTAATTATGATTGGATGCGGAGATAAAATTCGTAGTATGTGACTTATTTCACCATAAGTATCCAGACCAGAGAACTAGTTGAACTACAATAAGTAAAGTATCGAAAAAAGTTTGAAGAAACCGGAAGTATAAAAGGTTTACCTGGATTAAGAAAGCGAAGAACGGTAAACGAAAATTTCCGTCAAAATGTGATGCTCACCATTACTGAAAATTCTCACTCATCCATTAGATCTATCTCAGCCAACTTCAACTTGTCGAAGTCCTTAGTTCACAGAACTCTGATGTCTCAAAAGTGGTATCCTTATAAAGTTAACGTCTTACAAGGCAGATGACACAGACAGAAGATTACAGTTTTGCGAGGAAATTTGAAATTTAACTGAAAGACAACCCAACAAAAAATATCACATAATTTTCACTGACGAAGTAACTTTTTGCTTAAACGGAAAAGTGAACAGGGCAAATACTAGGTATTGGAGCCCAGAAAATCCGCGTTAGATGCAAGACATACACAACGGCCGGAAAAAGTGATTGTTTGGGCTGGAATAGTAGGAAATCGCATATTGGGACCTTATTTCTTTGAGGTAAATTTCACAGGTGACATTTATTTGGATTTTTGCGTTTTCAGCTGATTTCAACCCTGGAATTAATTTTTCCTAACCCTAATGAGCACGATCTGCCTGCTGGTAACGTCTGGTTCCAACAAGATAGTGCCCCTCGATGGATAAGCAGAAGAGGGCTGCTTGAATGGCCACCACGCCCTCCTGACATAACCTCAATAGATTTTTTTTTGTGAAGTTATCTAAAAAGCAAAGTGTATGTGAACAGAATAGACACTCTCGGAGGATTGAAAAATCGCATCAGTGAAGAAGTTCAGAACATAACACCAAATATTATTCAAAATGTAATTGATAACTTTGAACACCAAATTGGGCATTATGCAGTGGTTAATGGGGGCCACTTTGAACATTTGTATGCTATAATAAAATAAAAAGTAGTACTAAATTATTGTTTTCATTTAATTTCTCCATTTTTTGACAACTATTATAATAATCATTTCTGTACTTTTATATTCAATTAGCTTTAAGTAATTTGTGGACATTGTTTTGGGCTATAAAGCCTGTGTTTGTCCCTTGTCCTTAAATAAATAAATAAATAAATAAATAAAAAAAACTATGACCAAAAGGTAGGTATAACCTTATATCGCAGAATTCGTCTTTAGAAGGGCTATCTATTTATACTACAAAATATAGAGCGTCTTATTAAAAAAATGTCGGTAATGTTATAGGCCTGTCGAAGATAGCACAACTGAAAAGAAAAGAAGTTTTAAATAAATAATCCCTTGCACTAAAAGGAGCAAGCTTCCTCTTAAAATTTTTCTTCCTGTGGCTCAAATAAAAATTGAATTACATCACACACATTATCAGAAGATATCAGCAAATATGTGCTGAACAAAGTTTTAATATTTTTTGTTAATATGAAATGACTAAGAATTCGCTACCTACGGCATTTTTTCAGAATGCATGAATGAATGAATTTTCAGAATATCATTCGAACATATAAAACGTAATAGAATATATTCAAGAAACTCTGTACATAAAGTCGTTGATCGCACAAGGAAGCGTAAGCATTTGGTGCAATTTGAGTAATTTTTCAGGGAAACAATGTAGTATCTCTAATCATGAGGTCTGTTCAGAAAATAACCGAACATTTTTTTAAACTTTATTATTAATTTCATACATTATTGGTCCTTGTTTCCTCCAAAGTACCCCCCATCCCTATTCACACACTTTTTCCCAGCAGTGTGTCCATTTTGCGGAGCAGTCCTAGATAGCTTCATTTGAAATGCCCTTTAAAGTCTGTGACGAATTTGCTTTCATGTCGTCAATTATCTGAAAACGACGTCCTTTCAACACTGATTTTAATTTCGGAAATAATACAAAATCCAAGGAGCCAGATCTGGCGAGTAAGGAGAGTGAGGGAGGACAGTAATCTGATTTATGGCACAAAACTGATGAATTGACAAAGTGAGGGCGCATTGTCATGGTGCATTAACAATGAGATGTCTCCCCACAATTCTGGTCTCTTCTTGCGAATTTTTTCACGTAACCATACCTTGAGAGTACACAAGCTTCACTGTTTCGCTTTGAGGCAAGAATTCAAAATGCACAATTCCATTAGATCTGAAAAAAACAGTGAGCATCACTTCTGTCTCAATGTCGTAACCATTATGATCTTTTGAACGAATGCTGCATCGTCATTGGATTGTTCAAGGAATTTCCGATTTTCTTTTTGTTGTTCAGTCATCAAACGAGAAACAAAGCAACTCGATGCATATTCAATTTTTCAGTCAAAATTTTATGAAGTGATCCAATTAAGATGCTAACCTCTTCTGTAATTTCTCTGATAGTCAGTCGGCGGTGGTGCACGCAGCAGATCTTTGACTTTCTGAACGTGGGAGTTATCAGTTGAAGTCAAAGTGCTGCCTGGTCGAGAATCATCTGCAGTTGACTACCGACCACTTTTAAATCGTGAAAACCATTCGTAACATTGCGACAACCCAGAGCATTATCTCCATAAGCTTGTTTCAAAAGTTGAAACGTTTCCGTGAAAGTATTCCCCAATTTTACGCTATTGACGTTGCATCGTTGTTTTAGAAAATCGCACATTTCACAGATCATCATTAACACTTAAACACCTTGCACTCAAATAACAATATCATGAAAACTAAATGAAATAAGAACAATCCAAGAACATGTGGTTACAGAGGAGGGTACAACGCTACTCCCAAAAACCTATTCCCAGGGCGCGAGTGGCACTACCACACGCGCCCGCGACGATGACTACCCCCGGGGGTTTATACAAGCCGGCGAAGAAAGAAGCGAGAAGACAAGAAGAGCGGCAGAAGGGGTCCCCTGCCGGTGGGGGTCAGCCAAGACAAACGGAGGTCCCACAAAGCGCCTACACCGGCCACGCTTGTGGTTGAGGTCAACGACGGATGGAGCCCACCTTCACGAGGCTGTCCAGGCCTACAGCGGTGAGGCAGGATAAAGAAGGATAGTCCCCCTCGGTCCCAAATCATTTAGGCCAATAACATCGCAAAAAAAATAACGGCGAGTACAGAGGAGGTTATGCGCAACGCAATGCTGCCAACCACATATCACCAAATATCTCCATTAGCACGTAATTCATAAAATTCGATTATTTTCTGAACAGACCTCGTATGTTTTCAATATCCTAAGAACTCAGCTCAAAAAGAGACTTTGATCGACTTTCTTTTTTAACGCTTACGCCTTTTTGCCAGATCAACGACGATAATTGCTATTAATATAAAATTGTTTGTAATTTTTATATAAACAAACCAAGCTGACTTCATATTGGTAGGATTGTTCAAGTTTCGTTTCCCTATGTATTATTCCGTGTCAGTAGTTCAGGACGCATCAAAGGCCATATTTTTTTCTTCTGCCTGCAAATAATACCTATTTACGCGATTTATGTAGACTGACCGACAGACTTTTATGAGACTAAAGAATACATAAACAGTTGTCTATGAAAGTCTGGAAATAAAAAGATACTATTCTCTTAAGATTATCATAGACGCTGTGTAAGAATATACTGCCCAGCAAATATTCAGTAACTGTTATTATTTGTAGAACTCACGAATATTTATTTACGCAGGTGTGGCGCAGTGGTACGTGCATACAGTTTTAGTTTTGTTTTTACTTTCTTAGAAACGATTTATTCTTAAATAAAATTAAGCCTTCGGATGTGGCCTCTAAAGTGATGGAAAATATAATCCTACTGAAATACTGTCATAAAAATGGTTTCGTTTCTCATGTTTGATGGATTCCTTAAGACTTCCCTATTTCTCCTGTGACTCCTATGATATATAACTAGGTTTCCAGATGCACATAAACGGCAGATTAGAGAATATGTGGTCATTTTGTAAAGCAATCTTATAAATGACAAAGCTATTCTTTGGGATAAATATCAGAATCAGCATTTTAAGCGTTATGAATTATTTATCAGAAACATTTCTTTTCACGTCTAATTTTTTACTTTTACTTCCACATAAATGGACGGCTTGAGAAATAGGGAGGATGAAAATATGCGTTTTAGATAGTATTACGCGTTGTTTATTAGAACAATAGTTTTCTATTTAAGATGAATGAAAATAACAAATTTTAGGTACTTATATCTGCTAGAATGCCATTCTTCATCACATAATTTATAACAAAGAAGATTTGCATGCAAGAACATGCATTAAGTTTGATTTGAATCTCTTCAGGTTCTTGAAACAAAACTCGAAATTTTACCTCAGTTTAAATACATATGTTTTGTGACATATGTTTTGTGATTAATTTGTATCTACCTATTTCATATCAGGATATGCAATTTTCTCTATTTAATACACAAAAACTGTGCTAGTGTTAAATACAGGATGTTTCTGAAACAAATGCGCTCCATAAAGTAGTAATAATGGATGTGAAAATAAACAATTTTCATTAAGTAACCTGTGGTCTAAAGTGGCATGTATTCCAAAAAGTTACTCAAGAATTATTACGGGAAGCTTAGGACGACCCTGTATTGCTCCACTTAACCAACTTATTATTATGCTGTAACTAGATCCAGTTCAGTACGGTTATTTGCATGGCAGTTTATTTTATTTCAAAACTTGTTATTCATATAAAAAATTAGCAGATATGTTAGTAATCTACGTAGAGTACGAATATGGCGTAAATATAACTCGTTGTTTTATACGATCTGTTAACCCGAAGGATAGCAACCGATTCCCACAACAGTGCCAAAACGCTGTTCAAAGACTACAGGACACCGGTTGAGTAAACCCAACGTATGAAAAAGATTCGAAATTAGCGGTGCAGTATTATAGAGATAAATGATTTATGTCAATTGGTAAAGTCATTGAAAATACCTTATTTTTCACGCCACAAAACTAATACCAGATTTGATCAAGCCAATGTTTTTCTCCATACATTAAATCGTTCATACAAACATGTACAGGGTGATTCACTATATTTTGACACATCTTTAACTTTAACCCTTGTTTTGAGTTATAAAAAATGTAAAATACAGAAGTTGCACAATTTTTTATGAGGTTTTCGAAAATGAGAGTAGAAAAACAAATTATGTCCAAACAAAATGGCCGCGGATGCTAATATTGTTAATTTAAAAGGAACACCCTGTATATTTTTACATATTTGGATAGAACGTTCCCTGTCGAGCATAGTTATATGGGGTTTGTTGGGTCCATCTCTAACAATAAGCGAGATAATATTAAAAAACGAAAAGAAGGTTTTTTTTATTAAGAAAATAAGACATCTTGTAATTGTTAGATCTTTATAAAGTATTTCTTCCAATTACGCAAGAATTTAGTTGCAATATAGTTTAACACATCGGACATTGATACGGTCCAAAGTGCGTATAGGTATTTTAACTAAGTCGCACTAATTAGACCGTGTGAGGCCAATTACTCATGGACAATGTTATATGGTAGGTCGTGACAGTGACAGGTAGTAATGTCATTATAACATTGTTATTGATTGACAGTTTGTATTATTATTTAATCAAACTAGGTTAGCACAGATGTAGAAAATTGAAATATTATATAGGAATTAAAATAGATGAAGTTTTGAGTTAAATACTTACAACGATCTACCGTAAAAATTTGCATTTGCGGTTTACAGTTAACTCTTTCCATTTTCCTATATAACCCATCAGTTTTGAGTCACCCTGTACAGCTGAGTTCACTAATGATAACTAGATACCTCGTTATTAATATACCATTTTAAATCAAACCTAATATTTTTTTAAAATCTAAATTGTCGATAAGAAATAAGTTTAGATCATGCCGTGCTCTATCAGTAAGATACACCGATGAACATAAAGTCGAAATTTTCAATAAATTCTGATACTCGAATTATAAATGTATAATATTTGATTGACACATGCTTGATACAACCGCTTTTAATCTCAGGAATAGTGTCACACATTTCTGGATATTTTAATATTTAATGAAATAGCAATTTTCAATATGTATTAAACGGTGTGTTGTAATTAATTAATGTTTCTGCAATTATTCCATTTTTAGGTCATATACAAAACCCAAAGATTTAGGGATCTCATTTTAAATCTCAGATAAATCGTTTGTTTTTCGTTAACAACTTTCTTGTGGAGCATAAACCATGCTTTGAACAAACTATCAAAAGATTGGAGAAAAGAACTTTAGAATAAGAAATCTCAGCATCTAGAAATAAATTGCATATATAGCAGGCGACATTTGCCTCTGTACAGATTTTCGACGCCAAATTAGATAAGGGCGCCTCAAATCCAGACAAGTATAAACAAGGACAATTCAGGTCGTATATGTACCTTATTCAAAGGAGAAATTGGGCAGCACAAAAAGAGCTTCTAATATTGAGTCCATTATACGAGTATACAGGCTTGAGTACGTGAGGTACGTATGTATATATTCATCAAAGCAAATGAGTTTTAAAGTGTACAAAAGCCTTCTCACATTTTATTTGCCGTTCTAATCTAAACCTTGTGGTGCTAGAGGGGAGCGTATCAAAGGGTATTTAGTATTTTACCAGAGAAGCTATATGTTGAATCGAAATTAACAAAATAAGTACAAAGGACATTAATTATCTCAGGATTGCCATCAAATCTAATTAAAATTTGTTTCAGATTATGAGCATTAATCTTTCTTGTGTTTACTCAATTCAGTGAATTGCTTAGTTAAATCAGTTAATTATATTTCCTTGAACATATTTTCCTTCCAAATATACCAAATGCGATAAGTAAATTTGTTGTGATGAACACATATTTATTTTAAAAACTGTACAAAACTTTCAAAAATGTTTGTAAAATCTACATTTATGATTCTTTTTCAGTTTATTAAAGTTGAAGTTTTCTCAAAGTTTAGCTTTAGATGGCAAGCAATTTATGATAACAACAATGTTTCTTGACTGGTACAGTTTCAATTCGAAAAATGTATTTTTTTTAGTTTTGTGATTATTCAGTTTCAAACCACATTTTGAGAAATATATTTTTAATAAATTATTGCTCTGCTTGATATTTAGAACTGTAGAAGTGAATCTAAAACAAAAAAATAGTTTATCCATTTATTTAAAGCATATATGCAATAGGCAGACTATGAATAAAGTAAAACAGAAAATAAAAATCGAAAGGAAATAAATACGAAGACAAAAAGAGAAACAGTACAAATGTATGTACATTTAATACAAGTAAAAAGAACAAAAAATAGAAATAGAAATACCATATAAAGAAAATAAATGACACATTGTCTTGCATTTACATGGTATTAAATTTTTTATATTTTAGATCTCATTGTACTTGGAGATAACGATGATGATACAAGAATGCCAGTGTGTACTGTAGGTATATTTAAAACGTTATTACTTTCAGCCGAAGGTTGTGGTATGCTGATTTGAATATTATTTAAAGCCCCCATAATACAAAACAGTTACATTTGCTGAAATAGCCAATCTAATCTACAAATAGGAAATTAATAAAGGTGTGTGTCTAAGTTTTCATTTTACGTTTGCCCTTGTGCACATGCGTTAGTTATACATCAACGTGTGTGTTGATGTTAAGATATGTGGACAGTCCAAGATATTAAGGAGAACCTTATACAAAAATATAACTAGAGAAACAATTTTTTTTATACGATATGAAAAATTCAACTGATATTCAACTATATGAAGGTGTTTCTCTAAAATTGATGCATTGTTTAATGAAACAGATTAATGCAGGAATATGTATATCAGTCACTAATCTAGAGAGAATTATAAGACAAAATATATTTTGAGAAGCAAATCGACATAATCTAAAAAACGTATCGTAAACAAACATAAAAATCTTCAATAACATTGAATTTGTCTCATATCTGGAAAAAATTAGAACAGAAGATATTTGATAAATTTACTTAATAGAGAGATAAGATATCAGTATAATTGTTTGCAGTGTGCTATTTACGCTTCAAAATATTAAATTCTGGTAGTTCTATATTACTTGTTGGAATTGATATGTATCTTCATATCTCTAAATAGATCAATTAAATGATTAGATATGATAAAAATAGATCTAAATTTGAGTAATACTAGTATCTAGAAAAAAAATTTCTTATCAATATCGAGAAGTTGACTTAAATGTCATATTTGTTTTTCTCGACAAATATCGAATACTTAGAAAAAATTGCTTAATTTCCTCTACTTGAGATAATGAAAATTTCTGTAAATCTATCTACATATACACCGTGTACACCTAGTGCGCGTAAGTCCAATATCTAGGTTAATAATAGATATAATTTGTTTTTCTACAGAGCCTACTTTCCCGAGCTGCACAAAATGAAAATATATTTGCATATACAAGGTGTTCAGTTTTTCCTATACAGGTACCAACTTTTTTTAATGGAAACCTATATTTTTTATGGCATTATCGAATTCTACGAGAAAAATTAACGGGACTTTGTGTTATGATCCCTATTAAAATATTAATAGTTTTCGAGATAATCGTCTTTTCATTTTTTTTTCTAACGTTTCGTCACTTCTAGTAGTTAGAATTTTTTATTTCAGGAATTTTGGAGTAAAAATCGCTCTTTCAAAAAACGTATCAAAATGTTTTGTATGACTAATGATATTTGAATAGAGATAGATTAGTCTACGGACAAGTTGTTTCATTCAGGGGGCAAAAAAAATCGTGCCA
The DNA here is from genome assembly GCF_000390285.2 of Anoplophora glabripennis. Classification (NCBI taxonomy): domain Eukaryota; kingdom Metazoa; phylum Arthropoda; class Insecta; order Coleoptera; family Cerambycidae; genus Anoplophora; species Anoplophora glabripennis. The sequence continues at coordinate 1,046,953 of NW_019416238.1, forward strand.
AACCTGATAATTTAAAACCCCTGTGTTTTATGATTTCATTAGATGCCTTTCTGTAGACCCTACAATTTTTTAATAGCTTTCCCTATACCTAAGTTGCGTAGTTTTTGTAAAAAAAAAACATTTTTACGTAAAATACCGGATTTGCGCCCGTTCCTTTGTCGGGAAAAATAATAGCATTGGATTGTAATATGTGAGAAAATTGCATTGACGTACAGCGTTCAAAAACGCCATTTGGAATACATTTTGTAAATTATTGAAGTAAATTCTATATTTATCTGAAGGTATTATCCTCACAAATTGCCACTTTGTAATAAACAATTAAGGTTCAAAATATAATTTGAATTTCAAAAATAAAGAAAGAAAATATTTTTGATTGATTTTTTTAAATATTTCTTTGAAGAAAATGTAACTGTTATACCTAATATCTACGCCACTGATTTAAACTGAGTCTTAATCTATTCACACTAAATGCCATTTTATTAATAAATTATACATACATACAAAATTTCGTTTGAATATTTTCATTTATTCAAAAAATAACATTTCTTAAACTTCCTCACACACTATATCAAAAACGGAAAATTCAGGTACAAATATTCTTAAATTTGGACGAGGAAAACCTTCTTAATTTTTGATATGTTTCAACTACACTCTGTATATATGTGTCTTAATTTGACTTCGGTTCTAATAATTTTTTTGAGTTCTTATTTCCTTAAAACATTAAATTCGTTTCAAGATTTAATTTTACAGATAAACACTAGTAATATCCGAACTCAATGAAAAAATATACAGACTTCACAGCGATAAAGCTTTAATGCACTCCATTTGCAATATTTATTAAAACGGTGTAAAATCTAACACCTTTACGGAATACTATATTGTATGTCCATTAAAGAAAGCACTACATAGTTCGATTATTCTGCGTCAAGCTTATTCTGAATGATATAAGAAATATAGCAGTTCCTTTTTGTTGCTAACAGGACGTACCTACTTTTTAATTTTGGTAAGTACGTGTGTCTAATTTGATTTAAAGTGTGGAACAGAATCAGATTAGTAAGGCAGAGGTCGTTAAATTCTGCCACAGCTTAAGATATAGAGGCTTCATAGAGGCTTCATAAATGATTACAAGCCACGTGACAGTCGAGCGTAGGCAACCAACATTGCATGGTTGGTGCTATCAACTGAAAATCCCTAAACCTGAGTGGAGTGGTAGAAGGGGTTAAACGTAATTTATTTTTGAAATTGGTTAACATGAATATATATAATTTAGTATGAAAAATACTTTTCTGCAACCCAGATTCTATAATTTTGACTATTTACATTAGGGTGGCCCAAATGAATATTGTTTTTTCGTGTCTCTTGTGAAAATATGTTAGTAACATGTTTTAAGAGCCCCCTCAAAAAATCAGCTCAAAAAAAATTTTTTTTTGAGGTCGCTCAAGATTTTTAAAAATTTCCAAAATCGTCAAATTTTTTTTTCTCGTTCTTTTATCATTTTCTAGGTTGAAAAAAATCTCGATTCTGAAAATTTCAAATCGATATATTAATTTTTAAACGTGACTCACAATTATTTTAACTTTAAAAGTAGTGTAGGTACCTAAAATGTTTACGAGCGACCTCTAAAAATAAATATCAACGAACTTATATTTTTTTTTTATTGAATTTGATGAACAAAAGAATAGAAATAGATCACGAGGCACAATAATTTACTACCGCACTGTGAGTATCAAATATATATAATTTTTTTAAATTTTTCTATTCTTTTGCTCATCAAATTCAATAAAAAAAATTATTATTTCGTTGATATATATATTTTTAGAGGTCTCTCGAAAATATAAGTACAGGGTGATCGATTTAACTGGAGAAATGAGTTTTTCTGGGAAACGGCTGAGAAAAATAAATTATTTTAGAAACTATTGCATTTCTGATTACTGTTACTTGAAGGTAGGGTCAAAATACAGAAATTATCTTTACGACGCCAGGCGTCGCGGTGCTTCAAAAAAATTTTTTCCAGCAACATACATTTTTTAATATGTCGCGATAAAGCTCCCTTAGTTTTGAATATTTTTCCTATATAACATTTTTTTATGTTCCCATTATTTAAAAAGTTGTTGTCGATTCCCAATTCGTACTTTGTTAATAAGACACCATCATAAAACTATATAATTACTAAATGACACTATAATTTAGAAGCTTTGCTGTAATTCTCCAATGTAACTAAACAGTGAAAAACAATTGCCAAATTTTTATGTGTTGTGATAGTTTTTGCAACACATTTCTAATAAATGTAGTAAATTCTATTCGTTGAACTTTATTATTTTTTGAATAAATGCAAACAGGCTAGGCAAAACATAGTATTTGTTTTCATATGACATATTCTCAATGAGAAGTGTCAGAATTTTGAAGGTTTTAATAATCATTATAGAGTTTATAGAATTAATATTTGAACTGTTGTGATCGTTCATTAGTAGTAGTTACTGAAAAGTATCAGTAATAAAATGTTTTCCCATGACGAAAAAGTGGATATGCTGCAAATTTTCGGAAAAGCCCAGAAAAATGGACATTACGGGCAAGAAGATTATACGCATTGAGATATCCCGAAAGAAATCTTCCAAATTATCAAATATTTAGCAAATTCGAAAATGTTCTCCGTCAGAATAAGGAATCATTTTTAGTTAACAGGCTAAGACAAAAAACAGTAACCGCTGATGAAAATGTGACAATTATAATAAACTATTTTGAAAATCATCCTGAAACATCGATTAAAGAGTTAAATTTGACATATAATGCAATTCAAAAAGTTTTAAAAATCAACAAATTTCACGATTATAACATACATAGTGTGCAAGAGTTAAATCCTGGAGATTTTGAACAGCGAAAAAATTTTATTTCTCAGTCCTTAGTTGCATTAGATGATCATCTTAATTTGTATAACCACATTTTGTGGATAGACGAAAATCATTTTATTGGTCATGGCATTCCAAACCGGAAAAATACATTCATCACTGGTCGGACGAAAACCCACATAGTATTAGAGAAGTTCAAAGGCAGGCTCACTTTTGTGTCAATGTATGGTGTGGAATTGTAGGGCGCCATTTAATAGTTCCATATTTTTATGATGGTGTCTTAACGGAACAAAGGTATTGCAATTTTCTTGCAAATGAAATTCCTATTCTGATAGAAAATGTGCCACTTCAAATTAGGAGACGGGGCACCCTACCATAATGCTGCAGTTGTTCAAAACTATTTAAATTTGCACTTTGAACATACGTGGATAGGTACTAATGGCCCTTTACAATTTGCTCCGAGAGCCCCAGATCTAACCCCTCTTGATTTCTTCTTGTGGGGAGCCCTAAATAATATTAGGGCTCCCCACATTATTATATTATTTTGTGTATAAAACTAAAACAAATAGTATTGATCATTTGAAGCAGAAAATCACTACTGCTTGTGCTGAAGTACGTGGCAATATTTTTAAAAAAGTAACGTCCAGTGAACTAAGAAAACGTTACGAATTGTGTCTAAATAATAATGGTGCTCACATTGAACATCTATTAAAACATTGTGTTTATTTATTTCAGTTGATATTCCTTTTCTATTTACGTGTTATTAAATTGTTTATAGTGAATACGTTTTTTATTGTAAATAGATATATTGAACCAACAAGAGCATTGAAAAAGATCTATATCGCTGACTACGTCGTTGCACTAATAATTATGAGATAGAGAAATTCACTAGAGATTTGTCCGTAACTTTTTAAATAATGGGAACATAAAAAAATGTTATATAGGAAAAATATTCAAAACTAAGGGATCTTTATCGCAACATATTAAAATATGTATGTAGCTGGAAAAAAAAATTTGAGCGCCGCGACGCCTAACGTCGTAAAGACAATTTCTGTATTTCTGCCCTAACTTCTAGTAAAAGTAAGCAAAAATGAAATAGTATCTAAAATAATTTATTTTTCTCGGCCGTTTCCCAGAAAAACTCATTTCTTCTATTAAATCGATCACCCTGGACACTACTTTGAAAGTTAAAATAATTATGAATGATCTTTAGAAATTGAAATTTGCTTATTACCTATCTTTTTTGTATTTGTCGAAACAATGGTGATATTTTCCATTCTCAAGAAAAGGTCCAAATGCACCTGATTTACGGAAAGGCCCGTGGAAATTCACGTCTCGCGTCGAGACCGTACACATGTCATAAAACCCCTGTGCACCAAATTTAGTGATTCTCATACAACAGGCTTCTGAGATATAAGAAAAAGACTATTTTTAGGGGCGGATTTCAGGAGGCTGTAACTTCGAAAGAGGGGGCTACTTGGCAAAAATAAAAAATATGGGTTCCCTAAATTTGTCTTAAGAATCTATTACCAAACTTTGTTGCATGAATTTCGGGACACCCTGTATAATAATAACTAATTTCATTAAATTTTTCATTTCATATAAGAATATCTAAGGATTACATAGCTAGGTACTGTAGAAAGCTCAAAGTTTTTATTGTATTTTGATATATTTTTTTTAATATTTGGCTTTGGCCCTTCGTGTTCTTGACTAAATATTCAGAAAAATACATTAGTAGGTTCATCAGAATATTAAAAATCAGAAGGTGAAGTAGAGTATTGAACAATAGATACAATCTTCAATGACATTTCTTCAAATCTATTACATTTCTTTTAGATTTATCGTAACGTATCATCTCCACAAATTCTTAATTTACAACAAAATTACAACAGCTAAAATACACAAAATTTCTTTTCAATATTTTCATTTGTTCAGATGATATTTAGGAATAAACATTTTCCCCATTTTTCGAAACTTCAACATTCTATTTATTTTAGAATATATCCTTAAATTTGACTTCATTTTTGACATGTTGTGTTATAACATCCTGTTCATCTGGAATCTTTGTATTATTTAGAAGTATAATTTTATGTCATTACCTATTAATCAGACTAGATGAACTATTTCACTAGGTGATTTCCGTGTTAAAAAAATACAGATATATCATCAAAAATGTGATAAATTGCAGTTCATGTCTGAATTTTATTATGACTATCTAAACAAAACATATTTGCGTAACAAGATCAAGAATACTTTTTTTAATTGCATATATTTAGGTTCTGTATAAAGTAAGAGGAATAAAGTTTACTCAGCAACTAATCAACCATTACGAGCTTTTTATGTTCGGAAATAAGGTTGTGTACCTAATTAATTTTCTTGATTTTATAGGTTATAAACATTGAAATTTTCTTGGACTTTATAATTCACAAACCCGTATATTATACTTATCTTTTGCACACAGTGTCAGTGTACTGTTAATTAAGAATGTAATTTTTTATTGTATTGCCAGTTAAGCCAGCATGAACCCTGTTAATTACTTTCATCGGGTAAGATATAAATTACATTAGTTATGCCGTTGTAAAATTTTTATGCTCGCTAAAATATTTAAAAAGGATTGTTTTACGACCTATGTATAAACAAGGTATTTTTTACGTTACTAACTACCCTTAAGGAATTTTCCGGCTTCCTACTTAAACCCTGAAAAAGTTAATCTGGCGTAAGAATACACATTATGGGATTCTAAATTTGGAAGCATTTTGCCGTGAAGAAGTGAAATACGCGCCAATGTATTGAAATTCACTTGATATTTGCTGGCATAAATTTAAAATTTCTCACCCTCCGAATGAATATTATAGACATTTGTGGGAAAACTTGTGAAACTACTAAATCAAAAATGTTATCGGAGAGTCATTCGCGTGGATATTATGACGCTGCAAATAGCTTTACAGAAATAATCCGATGTATTTGCATTTTAAATGTGGATATATATTTTGTACTTGAAAATAGAATTCCAAACAAACTTTGATGTTTAATATATTTTTCAAAGCGATAGAAGTCTTTATAATACTCGTAGGAGAAAGTGGGGAAGAAATATTTCAGTACCTACTGCATTCAGAGATATTTCATTAAATTAAGCAATTAAAAATACATTAAATAGTTCGAAGGACGAAGTTTCTGCATTCGAAATTAAAGATAAGGAATATTATTTTTGTAAGAATATTTTGAATTTTTAAATAAAAATACCCAGAACATGGAAAATAATGAATTCTATTTTATATGGTAGTTACTATATGCTGTTTCAGAATAACATGAGAAAAATTCTATGAAGGAAAAATATATTTACAGTGAACTGTGTGTCTATCGTCTGTTTTCAAGATGCAGAGCTTTAAGCAAGCTTGTTTTTATTTAATTTCCTCGTTTCTGCATCTCTCCTTTACCTTCTTTAATAAAATAAAAAATTATTTATATTGCTATATCAAATGCTATTAGTCCTTATGAACTATTAGTAAAAAGTTTTATTTATCTTTTGCCTCATCTAAATAAGCAATGCTTCATATCTGATACGGTCCTAAATGCTTGGAAGAATGCAAATAATAATATTCCTAGAAACAATAATACTTTTTCAATCAGTTTAATGAACATTTATTTAAAAAAAAATAAAATTACTTCCTCTACTCGGTCGAATTTCCGTAAATCTCATAATACAACTACGGAATTACTTGATGCTACTCACGATATTATTTGCGTCTGTAATAATGGCAGAGATCTTGCTTAATTTTATTAGATTATACAGGGTGATTCACAACTTATCCAAACAAATTTGGGAATAGATGCGGCATGAGAATTGGAGTCAATATCGTAAAAAAAATTTGTAAGATCCTTATAGATTCTGAGAAAAAAATTATTGAAGTTATAGTACATTCAACCACGACATAGCTGGATATCTGTAGTCTCTAGCGTCATTCGCAATACGCGTGGAGGGCCACGTGGCCTCAGCGACTCCGAATACTGAAATCCGATTTTGCAATCGTCGTTGCGATAGTGTTTACCTATTATCTGTGGTGTTTACAATAGTTTTTTAGTAGTTGGTGTCAAAAATGGTTTGCGTGTATGGCAACTCGGAGTTGATGGATATCGTTTTAATTTATGGTGAAGCAAGACAACATTATATATTATAGTGAAGTATTTGTGTTAATTCGTAAAAACTGAGTAGGACGGACCCAAATGTGTTTACACGTTAGTGGATAAAATTTTGAACAATTGTTGTTGTAACATCGGGTATGTCAAATGATTTTATTATTTAAAAACACAAATTAATTTTATTAATTAATAAAGGCAAAAGCAGTTGAATTTGCCGATATAAAATAGGTGCTATAAAATTAAATTTATTTCTTTCCTTGCCAAAGTTTTTGTCCGTTTTTTTATCACACCGCCATGCCGGTCGCATTGTCCGAGGTCAGGTTTTACAGTGGACCAGTTTCCAGTGCCGTGCTGAAGTGTATTTTTAAATCATTTTCGAACTGCCCTTTTTGATTTTTTCTTTACAAAATTGGATTTGTAAGGGTCCCCTGTACGTCCAGAATTTTTTTTGGATAAGTTCTGAATCACCCTGTATAGTAAAGCATTTGATACTTTTACACCTTGCTGCCTTTGCATCTAAATTTAAATACTCGTACTTTGGGGTTGGTTATTCCCTTCACATAAATATTTGTTAAAAAAAGAGGTTCCTTCAAGTAGTATCTTGGGCCCACTGCTATTCTCCATATATAACACAGATTTGTATGTATCGTTAACTAAAATTCTATTATTCTCATAAATACTGATAATACTCAAATTTATTATTATTTTAATTATAGTGACCTTAACATAAGTGTTAAAAATATTCTAATGTTTATGGATTTATTATTAACAAATGTAAGACAAAAAATATTAGTGCTTTTATATCAATATTTCAATATTGGTTTGAGTATTGTAATAGTACAACCGGTAAGTTTCTGTAACAGTTCTGATCTCAGTATGGATCTTAGATTTAATTGGCATGTATCTAAATTTGTGAATATGTCTTTCGGTATATTAAAACTGTGTTATATGTATAAATGTATTCTGTCTAGTGAAGTTAAATTAAGAATATGTTATTCCACACTTGTTTCTCGTTCAGCATTATTTACAAAAAATTCAAAATGCTTGCTTTAAGTTTAGTATTAGAAAATCTGATCGCAATTATGTGATATTTAATAATTCTAAATGATTCAGTTTGTACAGGGTGAACAAACTCGATAGTATGGGCCTACTGTGAAGATACAAAAAATTTAAATAAAATCTGGGACACGTGGTGTTAAATGGAATGAGGTAAGTTCCATTTTCTATCGAAAGTATTATCTTTGGGATTTGACTGAAACGACTAATGACGTCGTCAATTATATTTTTTCCAGAAATATACCCAATTTTTTTTCTGCTAAAAAACTCTCTTTTGTTTAATAAGCTTTTATTAGAGAAATTTTTCTGTATTACTTCCCGCTTAAAAGTTATAAGCAATATCGTCCTAAAGTGTCTTAAAAGAAATAAGTACCACCTAAAAATCACACTACCGGTAGTCGTTGGAAAATAATTGAATAAATGTTCGTTGTTTAAACTGCATCAATGCCATTACGAATAAATACGAGTAAAAATATTAAATTCGATAATTATTTAATACAGTTAAAACAAAAGGTGATGATAACAATAACTAAACTTAAAAAATAAGACAAACGCTTTCATACCACACACATATTGCAATCTACTCTCTATATGACCTCCTCTCGTTTCAAGACACAATCTTCGCTTGACTACTTTGTGGGCTGCGTTTATTAACATTTCGCCGGTTAACTCATTACAAGCGTTTGTGATTTTTTCTTTCAAAGGATTAATATCTCGTGTAGGTGTTTTGTAAACTTATTTTTTAAAACCCCCCCATAAAAAAACTCGAGGGGTGTTAGATCTGATGATTTGACTGACCACTGAATAGGTCCATTAAGCCCAATCCATTTTTCTGGGAAAGTGTTATCTAATTATTACTGCACGATCCTGGCCTTGTGGGGTGGAGCCCCGTCCTGCTGAAGCCATAGGTTTCTCCTTAGCTGCAAAGGCACATTCTCCAGAAGTGCAGGGAGTTCTTCTTGTAGGAAATTTAGGTAACTCACGCTGTTCAATGTATGTTCATAAAAATAAGCCCCAATTAAATGCCTACCGATGATGCTGGTTTTGGACTGGATTTACAATGTGGGGATTTTCAATGAACCAGTAATGTTCGTTGCGCCTATTTGGCAAACCATTTTCTACATTTACTACAATTTGAGCTACAAAATTAAATCTGTTTTCAATGTGACGCTCAGGCAAATACTCCCAATTGTGAATTTTGTAGTCATGGTAGTCATTGATCTTTAAGTTTCGTTGAACGGCTGATTTATCCAAATTCAATTCCTGGCTAGCCTGCCGTATAGAATTTCGTGGAATTTGTTCGAAATACTGTAACATTGTTTCTTACCCTTCCATCAATTATTTGATTTTTCCGAACAGAAAATGCATCTTCATAGCGTCGCAAGGTTGCCTCCAATCTTGTAAAGGTTCTATGATCAAGAATGAGGCGCTCTGGATACCTTTCTCGATGTAACTCTACAGCTCTTCTTGATTTTTTTTGTGAATTGCCGTAAATTAGCAACACAACAATTTTTTCTGAATGAGAAAACATTTTGTAAGCACAAAAGTTATACCTGTGACGTTCGTATATAGTAATGACAAGTATTTTGTGACATTTATGCACTTTAAACAACGAACATTCAATTATTTTCCAACGACTACTTGGTCCTTCCACCGCCAACGTGTTTTTTAGTGGTATTTCTGTTGAGACTTTTTAGTACGATATTGCTTATAACTTTTAAACGGGAAGTAATACAGACAAATTTCTCTAATGTAAAGTTTATTAGAAAAAAAGAGAGCCTTTTAACAGGAAAAAAATTTGGATATATTTCTGGAAAAAATATAATTGATGACGTCATTAGGCGTTTCTGTTAAATCCCAAAGATGATACTTTCGATTTAAAATGGAGCTTATCTCATCCTATTTAAAACCACGTGTCACCACTTTTATTTAAATTTTTTGTATCCTCATAGTAGGCCCATACTATCGAGTTTGAGACATCCTGTACGATCGAAATCTAATTTAGAGTTAACTATCACTTTATTTTCTTAAATTTTGGTCAAAAAACGAGAATTTTCTCTAAAAATGAAAGTTACCTTCACCGAGCATATTTAATTTATACGTTCATGTTTAATTTCATATGTTATTTATCATCATCATCCAAAATGCGACAGCCTCATGAGAGTCCCGACTTCCTCCAGTCTCTTCCACCATTCCTCGATTTCGTAACTCTTGCATTCAGCTCCGACATCTTCTACCACCTAGAGGTTCTGAGACCATGATCCTTCTTGGGGGATATTTGTCGTCCCTCCTGTTTATGTCCTGGCTACTTGAGTCGCCCTATTTTTATGTATCACTACAACTCTACAATTATATTTTTCGTATAATTCAAAGTTGTAACGGCGGCGCCACGCCCCGTTGGCACACACTGTACCGAATGTTCTTCGTTATGAAGTGTGCGCTAAGCCCAAAATAATATTTATTTTGTTGGCAATTAGTATTCTACGTTTTATTTCCTCGAATATATGGTTTTCTATAGTCACCAAGGGTCCCAGGTAAGTAAAGGTTTACATAACTTCTAAATTGTAGTCGTCTATAGTTAGGTTTTGGCTTCTGTTTCTGACTCTGTTACCTGATGCTGCTATCATAATATCGTTAACAACCCTTATACCCATACTCTCTGCTGAGCTCTCCACTGTCCCAAAGATCTCTTTAGCTCCCCTTAATGTGAAACCAGATCCAAGTCATCTGCGTAGGTCACTACTTGCATGCTCTTATTAAATATTGTTCATCGATTGCTCAGTTCTGCGTCTCTGATTACTTTTTCTAGTGTCAGATTAAAAAGGAGACACGCCAGCGCATCCCCTTGTCTGAGCCCCTTACTGCTGGTGAACAGCTGATGTCTTATTTTGCACTTTTACTTTGCATGTTATTTGGCACATTGTTATTTTTACTACTTATATTAGCGTCGCAGGTTCCTCCATGGCCTCATATAGTCTAATGATGCTGTCGTAACTCTTATTGTTGACAAGCACAATTTGTTATTAGATCTAACTACTGTGAATACAATAAAAATATACAGAATATAGTCATTTTTAGATTACAGTGAGGAGATTAGGTCTATAGTTATTAAAGCAATTTAATAAATCATCTCAAAATTAATAAAGCTTATAAGAGGACATTATTTTAGTGAACAAGTTGATATTCATCGTGTTATGAATATATGATATAAATTTTAGGGTACTATATATCCACCGAGTTCTTCCATAGGATTATATTGTTGTCAAGTTCTATAGTTACTGATGATTTGTATTTTGATAATTAAAATTCTGATTCCTATTTTATATTAGGGATATATATTATATTAAATTACGTTTTTTTTGGGATACAGATTTGCTTTGATATAGAAATAAATTAAATAATATAGTGAACATTTATCGTCTGAAATAATCTTCACTACACGTACTTACTTTATAAATTAAACGTTAGTTGTTTATACACTACTCTTCTCTCTTCTAAAATAAAAAGACACTAATCTATAGTGCTGAAAAGCTGTATAATTACGTCAAAATTTTAGTCAATAATAACATTGTTTAGAGTTTTTTTTTCCGTAAATGTACGAATGGTTAAACATGGAGATTTGGATGTTCAGGTAAATATAAATTAACTATTAAAAAATATTTGTTGTTTAATTGTCTCATATGCTGTGGAACATCCTGTATGAATCCACAAATTTCGGAAGGTTTTAGCTCGCACTTCAATCTTGTCTGTTGTCGAGGACACTTTCATAGATGCATTATTAAAGCCTTCAAGTGCTTATCTGGAGGTAATTTTAAAGTTTGAAAAGGCTAGGGACAGATCTGAATATCAGTTTGCAACAAGGGACCCCTCCTTTAAAGATTATACAAATACAGGGAACTTGTTGTCACATAGTCAAAGTGATCCCTTCTTATTTACGTACTTTGGAAAGTTATTTTTCTTTGGAAAAAAAATAAGTTGCTGGATCTCGAGAATCCGTTTCAAAGAATATATAGGGTGTCCCAGAAATGAGAGCCAATTTAGTAACCACAATTTCCTGACACACAATTCATGTACAGTCGTTCTGCATCCGCAGAATTTTGTCTAAGTTCACCGTAGCATATCTACTACTCATGACTATTATAATTGGGTGTCATTATAATGAAACAATAACCAGTAATAACAGTAACATTCAATTACTGCAGTTTTACACTATTCTATACCAAAACACAATAGACTTTTAGATGTGGTGTGCTACCAGTGATAGTTAAGAACAACTACAGAATGTCCAGAGTGCGAGTATTAATATTCAGTGATACGAGATAACAAAAGAACGATTAGACCAGGTAGATTTTGATTCAAATTTTGAGCTAAATAACAAAAGTTAGCAATGGTACCTATATATGATCAAACAATTTTTTGGCACTTCAATACAGCTTTTACTACGACACTTTCATTAAAAATAAAGCTCTAGGTTCCTAAACATTCTGGGTTTGCAAACTAGATCGAGGTGTTTTCGCAAAATTAGGTAGGGCTTAGCGTTATTGTTGATAGATAAATAGGTGACAGAATTTTGTTTATTATTCTTTTGTTCAAATTCAGTGAGTTAGGTGCATTAATGTCACTTAAATTTTCTACATTATAATTTAATCGATTTTCGACTAATGCAAACCAGTTCAGTTTTTATAAAACCAAAAGTCATTTAACAATTTATATGTTTTAAACAAAAGCACTTTTTAAACAATCATTCTAATTATCTTTGGAGAATATATAGTATTAGAAATTTTAAATGTCTGCCTTGATGATGTCCTTATTATGTTGTTGAATGTTCGTTGCTTTAGCAACTTTCTTGAACTTTATTTTGATGTTTTCTAAAATATTCCAGGATATATTTGGTTCGAGATATATTTCGAAGAATATGAATGTAAAACATAAATTTCCATATTTTACACATATAAAACTTACCATTTCGATTCTGAGGATAGTACGTTCTCTGAAAGCCTGTGTGAATCTTGAAACGTCAAGCAGCAGATAATTATTATTTATTGTTGTTATAATACGTTTAATTGCAAGACTTCCAGTAAGATCACTTGGATAACTTTTTCTAAAGAGCAATCAATAAAGTAATTTTTTGGCGAAAAAAATTGTCAAAAAAATTAACTTATGTGCCTACCTTTTTCAGTAATGAACCGTTTACGTATAACACATTGAAAAATTTTATTTAGAAATTTTTTTTATAATTAAAATTATAAAATTTACAATTCAGTAATAAAAAAATATCAAAGTTGACGGATCGTATTGAAATTTGTTATATAAACATAAATTTAATTGCCAAAAACTGTTAGGCCAATCAATAGAGGATTAAATCAGTTATTTTGTCACAAAAATACTAGTAGCAAACGGACTGTGCCATCATATAAAAGACAGTCTGTATATACCTATATGCTTATATGTTTCCTACTCCAATTTACTATTGATTAATTTTTTATAAATATTTTTATGCAAAAAAGCAGTTTTTTAGTTTTTTGCTTATAAAACCTATACTGACGAAGCACTCTGAATGCTACAGAGAGGCAATTTGTATAGAATCGAGATACAAATAAAACGAGAGATCGATCCGATCGGATCGGATAATTAGAAACGAAGAAAACCCGGAAAAATCTATTTTTAAAAAATTCATTACTCCGTCATTTTTTAAGTTATAGAGTTGACCCTGTGCACAAAAGTAGTGAATTGTATATACTTTAAATCACACCATTAATTTTGTCACAATTGCAATTTGAATTTTTTGGTGCACTATTTTGCAAAATTTCTGGATGCCTTGGGGGTAATCGGATTTTAATTTTTCAGCCGGATTTTAAAAGTAGAAGTTTAATACTACAAAACGTATATTCTAATTTTCCGATAAAATGATACGAAATAGATGAAAAATTCCTCCAAACATGCTCAAAAACGACCGGTCGGGTAGTGGGGAAAGATCGGGAGATGAGGGGCAGTGGATATATAGGTATACAGTTTGAATATTGTTAGTTATAATATAATTTAAAATTGTCGTAAGACTTTTTGCTTGTAGTATCGTGTCCTTACAACTGTTTGTTCTATTAGTTATGATACACATTAATTAGATACTTCCACATATGTTTTATGTTTACAGGTCTATTAAGATACATTTGTTTAAGATAATATCAATTCCACTATTATAATATCCAAAAATTTTCTTAAAAAAATATTGATAATTTTTATTAAGCTTGCCCATATTCAAGCAACTTATCTCTTTAACATATTAATTACAATTCTCTTGAGAATAACAAAAATGAAGTGCAATGACTCCAATTTACTCTAACAATTTTCGGTAAGAGCTATATAGAAAGTATGTTCTGACTTATTTCTGTGTAAAATTTTCTTCTATCTATGCCAGTCCTCCCCCAAAATCGTAATATATGACAAAACGATATTGGCATTTCATCTCCCACTTTCCCCTGCCTCCCTGGGGTCTTTGCTGCATCACATGCAATTTCCCGCTATACTGGTATATCCATCAGTAATATTACGAAACAAATTCGTGTGTCCTGTATTTGATTGCTGAGACATGGATTATTATCCTCAGGTAATGCATATAAAGCGAGTCTTTTTGGTTGCAGCGATAATGTAAAATCTGTCAGACGAAACAAGACATTTACAGTAATATCATGGTTGTTTAAACCCGAGTGAATGAAATGGAACGGCGAACTTACATTACCTGTATTTTCTCTGCGTGTCACATTTCTAAGAAAGTATTATCTGTGATAAATCTTACCCGAACATACCCGATCTGGTAATGGACTACTGCTTGCGTACTTGCACAAAAAAAAGTTGGCAGTGATGAATACTCCACTTTATCATCAGCCATCGTATCTACGATACTTAAGTTCTTTTTCGAAAATAAATTATAATTTTTCTATAAAATATACCTTTTATTAAGCTCACAATCAGATAAATATACATTTTCGTATCGTATAAGGGGTATTTTAGGATTAATTAGTAAAATTAATTAATAAAAAGTGAATTCCGATTATCAAAATAAAATAAAGAAAGTCCTTGTAAGGAATTTCTGAAAACGCCTAGTTTTCGAGATACTTCGTGTTGAAGTTTGAAATTTTTTTCATATTTGCTCAAAAATCTCAAAAGATGTTGAATGGAAAGTGCTGAAACTTAAGTTATAATTATTGCACACTACCGAATATTGTACACAAATTTAAAAATGTTTTCTAAAATATGTTACTAAATGGAATTGATACAATGTTCTTCGATGCCGGAAATCTAGGTATACAAAAAATAGCTAACCTCACATACAAGACTCTTAACTGCCGGTATTGCGGGAAACAACTACTTTATTGTCGCGGTATCAAATTGGTCAGTTGTCGGTCCTCACTCCTGGCCCCACGTTGAGCGCCGGGATGCGGTTTTTGCTCGGTTCCACTGGCTCTTGGTGGATATGACCTATTTGCTTCTCCTCTAAGTATCATGAGCGGATCGTAAACCCTTATAATGGGATCGGTGAGATCGTGTTGACATGGGTCCCTTTCCCCCTCGGTACTAGGTCTTCAGACGCCTGCACGCTGGTGATGAGGTTCCCCTGTATCTCATGTGATTTCCTCTTGACGTGAGATCTTGAAGTCGCCAACAAGAGGAAATAAAATTTACGATTCCTCCATTCTGACACTCGATATTATCTGGTAGAGAACAGTTCATGATAACTAAATGAGTGGTTGTTGTGACCTAAGAGGCCTTAGAAGCACTGACACTTGTTTTTTTTCCAAATTTGGGCACTTTGGAAATATTTATAGTTAGGATTTTTTTATTCACCCTGTGTAGCACTTGCGGGTTTGATCGTTACCACCGAGATAGAAGGCCTGGATGCTTACGAGTGACGTCATCGTAGATAGGTAAAGCGAAATAACAACAATAAAGTACATGCAAGTTAATTTATCGAGTAAATTAATACGTTATATGAGAGATTGAAGGGATTCCTATTTAAAGAGGGTGCCAGACGTCAACTGATCCCTTCAGCGCACCCCATTCGATTTTATTAAAGGAAAAACGAAATTTCAAAGCAAAAACTTATTAGTTAAGAGTGCTTATTTTAGTTATTTATTAAATGTTACTATTTTTCTAGCCTTATTACCTTTAATCTTTACTTGGTCGTTACTTTTAAAACAATATTTTTTTAATAAGGTATTTATTGTTGATTGAAGTATAATCTTTGTAATCGTTTCTTTATCATGAGTATTGCATTCTGAAAAATTTTGCATACACCCATTTTTTGAAATATATGGAAATATAAAGTGAATTGAAAATTGACGCTTATTACATATAAATGAGAAATCTTCCTCGTATTCTGAAATAATTTTGTTAAATGAAATGTATGAATAACATACTGTCTGCACAGCAAATTCTTTTGGAAAAAGAAGCTTTCCACGACTTAAATTTTTTATAAGATTATAATTATCTTCCACGGCCATTTCTTCAGGATAAACTAAATTTTGCTTACAAAAATCACATTGAAGGTGTTTAAGAGTGGTATAGCAATAGTAACCAGCCAAATAAGTTATTACTGGTAAATCCTGTTTAATGTTATTTATTTCGTGTTCCTGGATATCAATGTCGGGGTTAAAAGAATTTTCAAATTCATGCCCTAAAGATGCATCACCTGCCCGATTTTCACAAAAACTTTTAATATATATATTTCCAAAAGTTTTGGAGTTTAAAGTTAACAATGTTTGAATTCTAAGCCTTTTCTCTGATTCGTATAATTGTCTTATAGAAATATCCCGCTAATTGACGATATTTTCCAAATCTATGCTCTAAATCATCAGTTTTACCTAACAATATGTAATTAAGACCCAATTCGTCACCTCTAATAATCCATGTATAGTATGTCTTAAAACGGTATGCGTTTGCGAACTTAGTTTATTAGAAAAATTACCAGATTTCCAATTACTTAACCATTTTTTTTCCAAGAAAACAATTTTTTTATCATTATCTATATTATGTGATGTAATTACTTCTTGATATTCATCATTTAGGCGTTTGCCTTTAAAAGGAGTTTTGACGTTGACAAGTTTCCTCCAAGTTAATAAATTATAAATTCAGCAGTCTCTTTTGAATTATCTATTTGACAACCAAATTCCAATAAAGTTTGTATTATAAATTCATTGAAAATTTGTAATGTTAATGTAATATTTTGACGTTCTAGATTTGAGGGAAATAAGGCTTTTAAACTTAAAGAATAACCATATTTTACTTTACCACTTCATGTTCTAATTTATGAAGTTCTTTTAATGAATTAAAATCGGTAATTTTTGAAATGCCACTTTCGAAATCTGGATAATTAAATGTTTGATTAGTTTTGCATTTAACCAATTGCATTTTATATTTTTATATAATATATATTTTTCAGTAAATGAACCGTATCAAATAGATAAAAGAGGGGGCGAGTTTTGCCTACAGGATGTGAGTACACAATACTAAATTTATTTGGAGATACAAAATGACTCATTCCTTTACTGTTTACCGCATTATTGTCGGATATCACGCAAAAAACTTTAAACCCTATGTTTTCTAATTTAATTATAACTGTCTGAACTTAGGAGAAAATCATTTTATGATCAATTTTTGATACAGGACTTATGTGAATTACTTCTTTAAGGTTTGATTTAATACTTGTAAGCATAAATACAAAAGCCGATTTTGCCAATAAATTATTATTACATGGTGTCCCTACAATATTTCCTGCTTTATAATCTAAATATAGATTAATGTGAATTTCATCAAATAATAAAATTACATGTTTGTCATTTTCCGTTGACAGTTTAAAAACATTTCTTGAATATTCAAGAGATATTTCTTTTTCCTCGAAAGTTGGATCGGTTAATAATGAACTGCAAATAGATGTAATGGTTCTAGGATGGGGCAATATAACAATATTAGCACTTCTTAAAAAATTATAAGCGTACGCACTGGTATGGAGTATTGAAGCTGCAATGAAGGAATTAGAATATCGATATCTTTATTTACGAGATATAAACAGTTCCAACTGTTCACAAATGAATGATAAGATTCCGTTTTTTTTCAAAATTTTCGCTTGCATACTCATTGCACTTCAATGAGCTAATTATATTTAAAATTTGATTTATTATATTTTAATTGACTTCATCAGAATGTATTTTATTTTGCTCTTGGACTGATTGTTTGTCTATTTATGTTAATAAGTCTTTTATCTCATTTATATTATTTGAAGTAAATGGACTTTTCATATTTCGATTACAAGTTGATTTTACAAATACCGGAATTTCATGGCCATACAAAAATGTTTCAACATTTAATTTATTATTAATTACAAGAGAGTAACCAATAGTAGGGTCAGGGGATTCTACTATTTTAACAACGTAACTTTTTCACTATTAATAATTTTATTCCAATGATCGGGCAACTGAAACGAATTAAAAATTTTAAAAAAATCATCGTAACTCTCATAACACACATTTTTTATGTAACTCAAAATCTATTTTGCTGTTAATAATTGCTTTTGTGAAATTAATTTGCTCTATTGATTCTAATTTTTCATCTCTACTTAAACGGAATGTAACATGTTTTGACATATACTTTGGACAGTTCGGAAAAATTGTTGGGACAGCATCGGATACTAACCTGGGAATCTTTAAATTAACAGTAATACTTTCACCAAAAAAAAATATTATTTTTTCTTTCGCAAAATGTATTTCACAGACCCTATTGTGTTTTGTTGGGGTAAAATTCTTACGTGAAATGGAAGCAACCCATTTCCGACACAAATCATTGTCACTAGGAAATTTAAAAGTATGCTCTTTTGGACAATTTCTATAGTTCCCTCGGCACTCGGGTACACAACACACGTACGGCATTTTTAGTTTTTAATCGAGACTTTACCACACGAAATCTTAATACACAACACAACTAAATGTTTTACCAACACTATTAATCGCGTATTTCACCGAAAATATCACTAATGTTTTATTAAAAAGGGATAAAATGACTGGCAATACAAATGTTCGACCTAAGTAAACACGGCGTGCGCCATACTGTCTTTTCCTACCCCCAACCCTCAGTTGACCTAAGCGTGTATACGTCATCACGAATCTCAAGGCAACCAGCCAGGTCTTCCTATCTCGGTGGTAACGGTCTGATACCCTCGTGTCTGAAACTCACTGTCTCTTACACCACTAAAGTTTATGTACTGCTGTACGGACTCCGTGGAGTGCCGGTACGAAAGCTTGTAGAAAGCTTGAATTGCAGCATATAGCTTAGATAGCGTTAAATTCGGGATTATGGATTTTTTTTTGGTAGAGAAATAATAACTCAGACTACGGCTTCAGGTATATAATTTATTTATGCTTTGGTATGATAGTACAGAAATGCTGTAGTTTCAAATGCGAATTATTTTGCTTATCGAGTTCAAACTCCAGCCAGGCACCTACGTCCTGGTTAATTAACTGCAAACGACCAGGGTGCGTGTTCACTCGCCGGCGGGGTAGATTGCGGTAGTCTGCTTGTTGCGTGGTCCGATTTAGTGTCTCCCCATTCCGGTCGGGGATGACTGAGTTCCTAGCTGGTACGGTTTCTGTGTGAAATTAGAAATCTGAAACTAAACAAAGTAGTTAACCCGAAGGTCTTGTCGGATATTGAATTTTAAGTCAATATTTTTCGTTGATTTTTCTAAAGTGAGTCGAAAATTTTTCCATTTTGCTTTCGTTGTCGACTCGGGGGAAGGTTTGTCACATATAGGATTGAATTACACCACAACAGTATCTACTATACAGCTGGTAATAAATTATTATCCAAATTAAGACCTAAAATGTTATGTCTAAATATAATTAGTACAAAAATACATAGGTACCTGATATATTAAATTGGTTAAATAATGTAATCATTCAAAGAATTATCATGTATTTTTGTTTTTCTAACACAACATATGAGAATCAATAGTGTTGAATATACCTAACTAGATTAATATGAATTGTTCTTTACATCTATATTTTATAAAAAATAATGTTTGGATGTGGTTAAATTAGTTTAATAGCTTTATAAAATAGTCAAGCAATTAATATAAATCTGCAACCACTTGTTTTACATAATAGTTTACATACCTTTTTGAAAAATGCTACTTTTTTCAATTCAATACCCTTTTCACTTTGGCACTTTGACTACGCTGTGGAATATGAGCAGCTGACAAATATCTCTCCAAATATTCCTAAACATTACTATTTTTTTTTACTAATGCAGTAGTTCTAGCAGATGTCGCGTACATTATCGATATGAAATTTACCGATAAGTTAAGACATTTGTTTACATTTGACAAGTGATATGATATAATTTGGCATCTTATCGAGTCTACTTTACAAACATGTGTTTTTTTTATTAATTTGTGACATAGTCATGAAGTAGTTCCACTCTGTATACTGAAACTGATATAAAAATGTTCTGATTTCCAAACTTGGTAAGATATTAAAAAAGTTTTTTCGTTGAACCACTTTTATGAGATCCCGCGAATTAATTTGTTTGGGAAAAGTGATATATTAATTTTCAAATGTCAATATAGTAGTATCAATATCAAATATTCCGTGGATTTGATAAAAAATAACAAATTGGAAGTACAAAATTAATATTCTTCTCCTGAAGCGAAACTAGAAATATTTTTTTGTATTTGAGGCAGTTATTATTATTCAATATAATTTTACAGACTGTCTCGTAAGTAATTTAATATATTTCTGGGAATGATTCTTCAGAAAACAAATACAATTTTAAATACAGCATATACTGTCGACGTCAAAACTGGCGTAGAAATGTTTAATTTTGTACTGCACCATTATGTCCCAAAGAAATAAAAAATTCTTCATCATATAATTTTTTGGATTAAGTTATATTAACTGATTTACTGAGAAAATAGCAAACCAAAGGGTAAACAATTCATTTTCATTGAAATTGTATTTATGTCATTATTTCTTAACTAAAGTTACATCTGAATAGTACTTGATTGAAGTTTTGATACTGGTACTTCGTACATTCGGACAGATGCGTTTTCTTTAATGTACCTACATATTTTTATTTGCCGTCCTCGGGCGGAGTGTTGTCACATATCGGATAATATTCATTTGTTGAAGGTCAATATTTTCGTTTCGTCGTTTGTATTACTCTGACATATTTGACAAATGAAGACATGCTTTTAAATGTATCGATATGAACACGTATATTTGCATTCTGAACTATTACTCATCCATACCATGCCGCATTTGTGACTGCATGCATCTGGAGCAGGCTTTAGATTTGGAATTAGGATGACTATGTTAGTTAACTTTCTCCAAAACTGATTTGTCATTAACTGATTTCATATGTATTAGTCTTCAGTTTTTTATTATACTTTATGATTGACGGCCATCAGTTTTCCATATTAGAGAACCAATAATAAATTCTTATTTAATTTTTATTTCTAATTTTTCAATGAGATAATTTGTTATAAATACTCTAAACTTAAACTTATATACAGGGTGGTCCGAATTTTATGCAGGAAACTTCGAGGGCATATAGATCTCTTTAAAATAATAGGTGTTTGCCTTATAAACATAGGTCTGGAACGGCCTCGTTTTAGAGATACAGGGTGTTGAAGTTGTTAAAAAAATTTGATTTTTTGTTTATATCTCCGGAATCTATTAACCGATCTTAATAAAATTTGGTATAGATAATGTATGACAGTAAGCCTTACATTTCCTAAAATATGAGCTCTAAAGGTTCAACCAGTGGTGTACAACTGGACAGGGGCCGCCCTCTTTTTATAAAAAAAACTACGCCACTGTATTTTTTGCAAGTTATTGTAACGGATTTATATTCTAATGCACTAAATACGTAAAAAAGGTAACTTGAAATTTTTCCCTAAGATTCACCGTTCTCAAGTTATTCATACAAATACAAACCCCTTGTGGCAGACACTTCAAACCATAATATTACAAGAATATTTATGTTTATGCTTAAAAGGAAGTGCAATTTGTAAGCAGATCAACAAAATTATTTCCACATCACCTGTGAGGTAGTGTTCCTAGTGTATTTTAGTTTCTCCTGGAGGCTTAATCCACTATCTTTACAAATAAGGACAATTTAAATGAAAATAATAATAAAAATACATTTACCAAGCAACGACAATTAAACAAGAAATGAAATTAACGTTACGTATTTGCAGCAATTGTTCAAAATGCGAACCATCCACATCGATACATTTCTGACAATTTCTATTAATGATTAATGGAATTACCTAACTAATATCATGTGGTGGTTTTCTTTTAATTCATTACACCCCTCTTCTATTCGCTGCAGTAGTTGTGGTGGAGTAGAGTAAACTTTACTTTTCAGATAGGTAACCCCAAACGTAGAAGTCCAGGGGGTTTAGATCTGGCGATTTGGCTGGCCAAGAGACTGGATTCTCTGCACCATTATGGTTGACATTGGCATTTGGTCTTCAACCTATCCATCGCCCCATATAATTTTTAAGCCATTATTGTATTATTCTCCTAAAATGCGCAGGAGCACCATCCATTTGTATCCAGCTATTTTGTGGTATATTTAATGGAACATCCTCTAATAATTCAAATAGATGGTTTTCTAGAAAGTTTAGAAATGCTGGGAATTTAGATGGGGTGACAAGAAATAAAGTCCGAATTATTCCGAGCCAGAAAATTCGTTGAAAAGATCTTATCCGAATTTCACGAGGATTTTCTTGTGACCAAATATTGTGAAAATTCACTACCCCTCGCCTTGTGAACGTAGCCTCATCGGTCCAAAGTATTTCTAGTAAGAATTCTGGATTATGTTGTGACTTTAAAACAACCACTAACAAAAATTCAGGTGTGTCTACATCTCCCGGAAGTAAATTTTGCACAGGTTGTAAATAGTACGGATTTCTACCATCCTTATGTAGAACTTTTCAAATTTTCGATTTACTCACCCCAATGTTCTTAAAATTTCATTTCTGTGTCTTTCATTGAGCCGTCGTGATTTTCCAAATATCGTTTTAATCCAAAAGATGAAAGCGACGAGTGTAAAGAATTTTGTTGATGTGCTTACAAATTGCACTTACTTTTAAGCATAAACATAAATATTCTTGTAATATTATGGTTAGAAGTATCCGCCACAAGGAGATTGTATTCGTATGAATAACTTGAGAACGGTGAACTTTAGGGAAAAAATTCACGTTACCTTTTTTACGTATTTTGTACATTAGAATATAAATCCGTTACAATAGATTGTAAAAAATACAGTGGCGTAGGTTTTTTTTATAAAAAAAGGGTGACCCTGTCCAGTTGTACACCACTGGTAGATCCTTTAGAGCTCATATTTTAGAGAATGCAAGGCCTACTGTCATCCATTATCTGTACCAAATTTTGTTCAGATCGGTTAATAGATTCCGGAGATATAGGGTAAGTCGGGGGTGGATGGCCAGACCAAAATATTTTTTTAGATAGTATGATTTATATTGCACTAAATAAAAAAGCAAATACGTATGTACGTTGGGTAATTAATTATACATCAGTAGCGGGGTGGAGAATTTGTTTGCTTGAATGGTATAATACGTAATTTGAAAAAAATAAAAACTACTGCGATTGGCCATATTCCCCGCGAGGTAAGGGAGAGATAGCCATAAGACTTCGGGTGATTTAGCCATATTACAAAAACTTATTTAAATAAGGTTTTTATTATCAACACATATAAATAAAATAAAAATACCATAAAATAACACAAATTCATGTAAAAGAAGTTTACAAAAATATTATTAATATTTTAAATACCAGATAAATTTATATAGACGGCTTCTCTTTCAAACAAAATTTTCCACATTTTTGGCATAAATCAATAAATGACGTACATGATTCATGTAACCAAAATTTACATCTTACACAGCAGATCTAGTCATCTTTATTTGTAGTATTATTATATTCCTCCCCACAGCCGACGCATTCGTTTTCATTGAAGTCCTCTACGGAATTATCGAATTCAGTAGTCAAAGGCACGTCTTCTTCACTTTCGCTACTGAAAAAATCCATTTTCTTCTCCTCATTGCCGAGATGGCCATCTTACCCCGTTGTGACTGAGAGAAAAATGTGCGACTTTTTCTAAACTAATTCAACTGTAGAAGCAACGATTTTGAGGTTGAGATGCACGATGGTGTATATTTATCATGTTTATACCCAGTAATTACCTCAAATTTGTAAAAAATTTGAAACATTGACTAGTATATATAATCACTAAATCTACTTTACTTACCTCGAAAACCTTTTTTTGTAAATATTTAAAAAACTATTATTATAACAACAATACCATTTGCATCGAGGATATAGCACAACAGAAACTAAGGTTCAGACCGTTCAACAGCGTCATCAGTTATCTGGTGTGCTAAATATTAACTAAGGCAATCTCTCACCCTATGGCCAACACCGCCCGACTTACCCTAAACAAAAAATTAATTTTTTTTAACAACTTCGACACCCTGTATCTCTAAAACGAGGCCGTTCCAGACCCATGTTTATAAGGCAAACACCTATTATTTTAAAGAGATCTATCAGCCCTGTAAGTTTTCTGCATAAAATTCGGACACAACAACACGAATATACTTTCCCAAAGGATTTTGGTGCGTTAAATTCGAATCCGAGATCCAAATTCCTCAATTGGGTCGATGGGTTTTGGAGATATCCTAACCTAAAAGTGCCAAAACCGAGATTTTTTGACACGTTTGAGGTTATGTTACATGGAAAGGTAAATTTTTTGCTGAAACCATTAATAGGGTCTTAAAGTACTAGACTTAATCTTTAAAACGCACTTTGATATCATTTTTCGTCATTGAGAAATCGCATGTTGAAATTTAGTAGTTTGACTTATTTCTCGATTTTTGAATATGTTTGGTGCATGTAACCTAGGAAATGCAAAATCTAGAAGTCAGCAACTTCGAACATATACTCCTAGAGGCAGCCATCAGTGCTGAGAAAGCTTGACTTGTGTGCGAGAGAGAAAGGAAAATAAAAGGTATTGGTCGGTCCGTGCTCCCCTCCATGCCAATGACTGTTCTGCACCTAAACCCCGACCAACCAGCTCGCGGAGCGAGAGAGATAGCATGTCCGTTTGTTCTCCTTTCTCTCTCGCACACCAGTCCCACTTTCTCAGCACTGAAGGCTGCTTCTAGGAGTATATGCTCGAAGGTCAGAAACCCAGTCAAACAAACGGTGTCACTTTGTAACTATTGTCATTCTTGACATTAATAAAAAATACAGTTCACATTTGTTTGATTTGTATAAAGAATCATAAGAAGAAAAAAGTGATATTTGTTCACAACCAAGTCATAAAGGGCTAACAATAGAGAATATACTAACAACACAGCACCACAAACCTAAATTCATCGGCACCCGGAAGTAGGTATCTTACATGTACGCTGATCACGAATCTGAACTCCAAAATACTCTATCACGTCAAATTTCGCAATAAACTTTAAAAAATGTCTATATTTTATACATTTTATCAATATGGAAATACATTTACACGCAAAAGAGGCTAATACGCTCAATCTCGAACTCATAAATCAAACACCCAACCCATAAAATTTAGATTTGTGGTGATGTGTTCAAAAATCGAGAAATACCCAAGTCAAATTACTAAATTTCAACATGCGATTTCTCAAAGAGGAAAAATGATATCAGGATAAATCCAAGACCCCATTAAATAGTTTTTGAAAAAAAAACTACATAACCTCAAATAAGTCAAAAAATGCGATTTTGGGACTTTTAGGTTAGGATATCTCGAAAGATTAGAGCCAATTGAGAAATTTGGACCTCGGAACAAAATCCTTCGCAAAAGTACATTCTGGTTTCTTGGTTAGAGGGTCAGTCAAATTTTTTCGGCCTGTGTAGGTACCTAATAAATGTTATTAAATGCTTTGAAGTACTGAAGCTGATTAATTTATTTACAAATCGATCTATTTTGTTGGCAAGAAATTAAAGAATATTCCATAATATCCCATCCCATTAACTACTATTTGTACTTAGTAGATTGTCTTAATTTGCTATTATATATAAATTAAAGCCAGCAATGCACATCACATATAATATTTTCAATGAATCATGTTGGAATAAGAAAAATTATACTCTAATATATTTTGGTTTAATAAAAAATAACCGTTATAACTGTGAAGTTATTGCGTAAATTGAAAAAGCAGTAATGAAATAGGTACCTATTTTATTTAGTGACTACGTGTTCTTTATTACAGGTGGCCATTATATTATCGAACGCAAGACGAACCTGTTACAAATAGTCGTCCTAAACACCAACTTAATGAAGAAAAATGACAACGACGAAGATGCGGCGAAACAATGGGAATGGCTTGATAAAGTCCTTCAAAAGTTCCAGCGCGAGGAGAAGACGGTAAGTTGGTGAAGTTGTGTCTGCTTTAATATGCTTTTAAATGATTTATTGCTCTTACTTGTTCGCGTCTTCAAGTACGTACTACCGGATTAGCTTGAAAAGGAGAGTTTTAACCTTTTATATAAATAATCTGGAATGGTTCGTGAAATTTTAAGCAGCATACTAAACTTCATAAAATGTTTACAAAGTGGGAGACATGATTTTTAAATTTTTAGAAGATTAGTTATTACACAATGTCGGTTATATTTTATTAAAATACATCTGCCATTTTGCGCTTAAGTTTCTCCTTTATTTTTACCGTAGACCAGCTGTTAAATGAATTTGTATGTTATTATCTGATTGTGAGATTACAATTTGATATTGTACTCTGCGGCTGCTATTGTACATTTCACGTTATGTTTAATTATTATAATTATCAAAGTAAAATAAAATTGTTAACAGATTTGTGCTTTCAAATTATGTCTAGTTCCCATTAACATAATGTACATCATATAAAGGACCCAGCTTATAAACTCCATGATATACATATAACCAGTTTGATATTTGACTGTATAAGTAGATCAAAAAGTATTATTTTCGCCATTAAAGGCGTAGTTTTACTAACAGCTGTCAGGTACTAAAGTGTCACATTTACTGCCTAGGCATTAGAATCATTTTACTGCCACTAAATTAAAAACTAAAATTTTTGTTCTTTTACGGAAGTAATTTTATTTATAATAACATTTATAGTGAAATTAGAACAGCCTGTAGGTGATGCGCCTTGTCATGCATTTTTAAAGTTGTGATATCAGCTCTTGAATTTACAACGGAAACAATGTCCGATGTACTCGGGAGCATTCTTTAATTTGAGAAATGCAGCAAATTGTTTTGGCATTTCCCCAAATGTATGTATTCCTATTGGTTATATGCTTTACCATTTGAATATTAAAAACAATATATGTTACTATCTATTTGTGCAGGTCTTGCGGTAATATACTTTCGATATATGTCTAAATATTCGCTTACAATAAAGGATCTTGTTTCTTTGTTTTTGTAGTTGGCAGAGTGATCAGCAATTTATTTCCCATATCTTCAATATCTCCAATTTTTATTTGAAGTAATTGATCACATCGACACGCTGCAGATATGCCAAAAATCAGTGCCATCTGAAATAATAATAGTTAATATTCTTCAGTTACAAAAATATTTTGTTTATTTGTACCTAAATATATCATCAGGGGCTTCCATTAGAAATTTTTTAATTTGTTCATTTTCAAAAACGCGTGATTTTTTAGCACGATATCCACCCGATTGCTGTTTCAAAAATGCTTTTAATTTTAGATACTTTCCAATATCGATGTTGTTGTAGATATTTAATGTAGCTCTGAGCATCGCATATTTTGACCATAATGAAGATTTCATACTTTTGCTATATGCCAATAGTACATTTTCTGAAAAAGATATAATGTTCTTAGCCCGGTAATTAATAAATTATTCATATTTCTGCTGATATATCTTCTTCGATTTTTCTATAAATTACACTCTATTTGCTTTGCTGATTCAATAATTTCTAGATGAGTTAATGTGAATTCTTCCATGTCAAATAATAAATACCTACCTAGTTATTTTTATGAATTTCAATAGGAACAATATGACGATTACTGTGTACCTAAGTTATTTACTTAATAACACTTGTCTCGTAGCAACCACACATGACCTAATGAAATTATTATTATTCATGAAAGTATCATCCAATTTTAATAATATATAATAAACGGCTTCGTTTGCTATTATGATAAAATTAAAATTGATCGGCGGAATAATTATGTGTTTAACTTAGAAGTAGATTTAATGCCTTGGCTGCTTTAATAGACTCGGCTGGGCCTCATCTGTTAAATACCAGCCGCGTCTTTAAATCTTGTACTTTATTTCCTAGTTAAAAAAATAACTATTTTATATTTATTCCAGGAGTTTTATCTACCACCTATGAAAAAAATAAAATAAAATGAAATGAAATAAGCCTTTGTGTCAAAAGGTTCAGTTGAGGATTATTTTTTATGAAAACAGTTTTGCGTAACCAAAAATCTCACACTGCAAAAATTAGACAAATAGAAACTACAAAATACAAGTCGCTATACAGGATGATTCACAACTTATCCAAAAAAAAAAATGGGAATAGATCACCTCAGTGCCAGTCGCCGACTGCATGTTTTGCCTTGCACAAGGGGCAGGTTTATCTGTTTGCGTCATTACAAACTATCAGCAAAGAGAAAAAATCTTCTCGACATTCAAGGCAAGTGGCCATGTCAAATCAGAAATTTGATACCTTCGTTTGTCTTTAAATTAAGGACAAATATTGGCGTAGAATTATTATGTTTTGCCAAACGTAGAAGAGAATGAGCTTCAAAAATATGTGAAAATTAGTTTTTTTTTCGTTTTTTTAATATCTTTCCGAACAAAATTCATTGGTGTAGCAATTTTTATTTTTCTTTCCGAGCTATGTTCACTGTCCAGTACTAGATCCAGTTAAATGCAAAATTTTTACACCAATAATTTTTTCGACATATTCGTTAAGACATTATATTAGACATTTTTTAGTAGAAACACATACAACAAAAATGACAATTATTAATTGCTCCTATCTCCTCCCTCTCTCCATGCTCACGTACCCACCCATTACAATTTTAATATCGTAAGTCTAGAAATAAACAGTTTCTCTTTCTTCTAGCCTTTTCCTCAATACCCTAATAATAAATTAAGTCTACAAACAAACGGGTATATATAAAGAAATAACGAGGATATTTTTATTACAAACAACATTCCTATTTTTGTCACGTTCTTCATAGCTAGATAACGAGAACTTCAAAGATAACGAGGGTGGGCAGGTAGGTGGGAGAAAGGGAACATGGGAGGGGAGTAGTCCGGATGAATTTTTTTGAAAATAAAATACTTTTGATAAACAGATGATAAAAAAACAATTTTTTTTTAAATTTAAATCCAGACCTAAAATAGGCCGAAAACCGGCCTTAGCTACCCTCCTCCATTATTGAAATTTGATAACAATAATGAAAACAAAAAGTAAGAAAAAAAAATAATAACCTGACAAAACTCCAATTTGGAACAAACTAAAAGAATCCACTTTTCTTGGAAACATCACAAGAAATTAAGAGCAGCGGTCAAATTTGCATGCTATCCAGTGGTGCCCAATTTATGGGGTTTTTAGCGAGAGTACCCACCGTGTCTTCACCACTGGTAAACATATATGGATTCAGCAGATTTTTATCCTTAATTGGATATGTCATTAGCCCAAGTTTTATCAACATTACAATCCTTGTTCTTATTTTGTCCCTTATAGTTTATACTTTAATTCCGTTAATTAACCCTGAAACATCATATTAGATATCATTGGAAAGCAGAAGACAATCTCTAACTTTATGAATTCACCTTTCTAGAACATAGTTCATACGTATAAATATAGGGCAGGTTTTACTTTAATTCTCATTCAAATTTTTTAATTAGAAGTCTGAAGAATCAAGCTCGAGAACATTTTTATTTTACTTATTTTGTACGTACCGCTCTCTGGATTTGTAGATATAACGGGAAGAAAATTTCGTACATTTAATTTCAATAAAATTTGATAAATGTGACAGAAATCGGTGAATATTGCGTTAAAAACTAACTTATATCGAGAATGGTTACTTATTTTAAAGCAATCTCAAAATGTCATGATCAATATTACCTTTTAAGAAGGTAATATGTTGCAAACGGCCACTAGCCAAATATTCGTTAAACAAAAATTTGGCCAAATATTTGTAGATAATTTGAGCAAAACCTGTGGCTCCAAGTTGTGTCGTACACATAATTAAATGTACAGGGTTATTCATATAACATTTTACTCCCCTTAACTTTTTTATTTTTTGAGTTAGACAAAAATAGTTAAGATAAAAATTGTAGGGAATTTTTCTGTGAGTTTAATGAGCTTATGAAAATAGAAATTATACAGGGCGTTCCAAACTTATGTTTTTTTTTAAATGGAACACCATGGAATCGGAATCTCTGCCTCTTCCTGATTACAACAATGTATACAGGTTGTAGATTTATGTAAAAATTTGCTCAATATTCTGCTTTGAAAGACTGAATCTCGCAATGGCCAATATAAAAATTGCTATGGAAAATCAAATAATATTAGATATTTATGCTCTATTTTAAATAAGTAGTCATAAAAGAAACTTCAAAGTTTACTAACGAATACATAAATTAAAAATTTTCAATAATCTCAATCAATTCTCTCTTGATATATTCTATTCTTTTGAGTACAGAAAAAAATCCATAGGGGTCAAGTCTGGACTTCAGGGAAGCCACAAAATTGTACCGTTGGCACCTACCTATTCAATCAATATAAGATTGGTCTAGGTGCTGCTTAACGGCATTTGTTCTGTGTGCTGGAACGCCGCCGCCGCGCCGTCTTGATGCTAGACAATATTTTGCACATCAAGAGCATTTACCAAATTATATATTTCTCCTCTGAAAAGTTCAATGTATTTCACTCCATCAAAGAGATAAATTACTGGACCTGTTTTGACTCTGAATAGAGATATATTGGTGTGGATTTTCTGACGCCCAGTGATGTGAATTCTTTCTATTAAAAACGCTACTTGTAAAAGTGGGCTCATCAGTCCATAAGATAGAATCTAATAAATTATAAAAATAAATAATAATAGCAATATCAAACATGGTGGCAGTGGTAATAGTAGTAGTAATAGTAGTACCGTTGACGCCGGTGATACTTAGTAATAGAAATTGTAGTAGTAACAGTTCAAGAAGTAGTTGTTGCGGCAATGTAATAGATAAATTCTATAATTTCTATAAATCCTTCATTTTGTAAATGTCTATCTAGCGTTATATACATATTTGGCAAACCTCACGCCGCCTATTAGTGTCATTTCCATATTTTGTTTTGTACCAGGCGATAATAATATAGTTTATATTTGTTGACTTTCAATACTCTCTGAATCGAACTCCAGGATATTTCCAAACTACCTTGAAGTATCTTGAATCGAATGTATCGGGTTTTCTTGAAAGTAAAGTAAAATCATTTCTTGCATATTTTCAGTTATAACGTTGTGGGGTTTATTTATTTTTTCCTTATTTTTTACCGTACCAATATTTCTCCGTTTGTTGTAGATATATCTGATATATATTTTATAAGGTATGCGTTTTGGGGGGAATCTTCGTGCAGACTCGCGTCTAGTGCGCATGGCACCATTCAACAATATAATTTTTTTCATCGACACTATAAAAGCTATACACCATTTTCAAAGCAGTACAATAATGTTAAATCTGTCAAATGTTCGGTTCTATGAAAACATATTTATTCTACATAGCGATTTTGATATTTACTGTTCATCGAGTTCTGTTCAAAGTTAAGGAGGGTAAAATGTTATATGAATAACCCTGTACAGACGTGAAATATCTCATCAAGTACTCCTAAATGTTCCACACACGATATGGATACTTACCAATTGTCCGCATATCAAGTGCGTTCTTATAGTGTTAATAATTGTGTTCGTACATACGGGCAGATTCGTTCTGTTTGATATTTATCACCTCCTAAGAGAACCATCACATGCCAAATAACATTCAATAGCGGAATAGTTCAAACGCTGTGTCGTTTTTATAGTGAAAATTTGGTAGTTGAAGATATGCTTTTGATATCGATGTACACCATCGACACAATACGGCTTACATTTGACAAATATGTGGAGGTACTCTAGCAAATGTACATGTATTCTTATTAGACTAATGAGATGATTTTGTTGTTTATAGTTTAAAGTCCGCCAAAGTTTTAAAAATATTAATTAAATTAAATAATTTAAAAAATTATTAAAATTATTAAACTATCAAATTAGTTGAAGTATCAGTCCCGAATTACAACCATTTTGTATTAAATTTCACCCTGTAGATATTTCGTTTTAAATCTATCCAGCAATTATCTACTCAATTCGCTATCAATTGTTTTCATTATTGTTTTATAAAAAGATAAATATAACTTGTTCTCTGATTTACCATTTCAGAGAGTAGACAATACATAAAAAAGAAAAATGGTGTTGCCCTGTGTTCCTTTTGTTGTAAAAAAAGTGATAAAAATGATAGCAACGGGTGTGACAAGACATTAGAGTAATGTTTGGGGCAGTGACATGTAACGCAGTCCCGATGACAGATGGTGTTACTAGAAAAGGGCCTAATAAACCTTGAGTTTATCTCTATCAGAACACAAGGAACCAATCTACAAACTTACACTTGCAAAAACATAAAGAAAATCGTAAAAACAGGCCGAACGTGTTAACCAAATAGATGGAGTTTGATATATTTATTTTCTTGGGTACGAGATTCCAGTCCTAAAATCTAAATTCTCGTTCACTTGTATTTGTTTTTATTAGTGCTAGTTATTTTGTCTATATATTTATAAAAATAGTAGATGGAGGTAATAAAGTAATAACTAATGTTAATTTTGAAATAAATATTAGATGTGAATAGGGATGGCATTGCATTTTTGTACTAAAACAGGAAATGATTATGGAACAATGTACGAGTAGAATTAAATAACAGGCCGACAATTTTTTTTTTTTTGGGTTTTAGATTGAACGTATCACATCTTATAGATTTTTATGTACTGACACCAAATTTGAAAAAAATTATCATCGTTTAGATTTTTTGTAATCGCAGGGACAAGTCTCTTCTGTATTGAATATACAGTTATCTCAATACCTAAAAGTAGTGCCTTTGGTAAATATGAAGAATATCGACTCTCTCCCGATTTTAACCTAGATGACAAATTTCCTATGTATTTTTCGGTGCTGAACATGAACCTGATGTCCAAACTTGGCGGACGGCCTTTTTTTAGGGCAAAAACACAATTATATTGAAAAAAGAAGTGTAAGGTATGTTTTCCTATGTATTTTTGGGTTATCAACAAAAATACGATGTTAAAAAAGGCACTCTGCCCTTCCAAGGGCAAAAAGGGCAACAACTTAATTCTACTGAAAAATCTCAAGCGTGCAGGGTTTTTTTAAATATAATTTTTTTTGTTGGCTTGTGTAATCTGTATTTTAAATATAACACGTATTTTTTTACACAAATTTTGAAAGAACTTGCATGTACATGACATATACCATAACTGAAGATTAAAATTCTGTTCTTTAAAGGCTTTTCTTGCAATAAACATAACATAACAGAACATTTGCGATTATTTTGCACAAGCCTGCAATCCTTCAAACTATGAAGAAAGTCGCGTTGAAAATCAGTGATAAACGGCCGCTCTTAATATGCAAAATTTCAAAATAAACATGAAAGAGAATAATTATGGTTTTTTTCCCAAGACGATAGATTCAAACACTGAATTTAAAATAATTGCACTAGAGCTATAAAGAGACAAAAAGATATTTACCTTAAAAAGTGGNCCTAAGATATTCATTTAAATTATATGGTGTAAAAGAGTAAAATAATGTACATGAAATGCTTAAAGCCTCTAACTTATTTAAAATGATAAGGATTAGTACCGTATTTGTGTAAATAGCTTTTACATTACCGCTTTATAATTGCCAATTTTTTAAAGTATTAAAATAGATATAGGTAGTATGTTATATTTAACATATAGACATATGCCATCACGGACTTTTCTGTAGGCATATATAAGATACACAATTCCACAATACATTGACACACTACATAAACTTTCGGACCCCCCGGCTCGGACGCGAGGCGCGGGGTCACAGGGCGCCCGCGCGGCCCGGTCGAATCATGACACGAAATTAATTTCGTTGAGCATTATTTTGATTTTGCTATATCTCTTAAGGTATCCATTTAATTTGCATGGTGTAAAGGGAATAAATAATCTTCATGAAATGTTCAAGCCAACTAACGTATTTAAAATGATAAGGATTAATACTGTATTTGTGTAAATAGCTTTCCAAATAATTCGCATATTAATATAAATAGAATTTTAATTGTGAATATACATAATAATGAGAAAATATAAAAAATATGTACGATATACTTATTTTGTCCAAAAAATGNCGCTCTTAATATGCAAAATTTCAAAATAAACATGAATGAGAATAATTACTGTTTTTTTCCCAAGACGATAGATTCAAACACTGAATTTAAAATAATTGCACTAGAGCTATAAAGAGACAAAAAGATATTTACCTTAAAAAGTGGTAAGGGTTTAAAATTATATATTTTTAAGGCTTCTAAACATGTTTGCTTCAAAATTTAGTTCAAGTTACGTTATTTACAGTTTACTTTCATTTATCTCTTCGAGTTGTACTGTATTTTTCACCATAAATTTTCTCCGGTAAGTTTCTTGATTTTGACTTTAGGAAAAAATCTTCTATATGAGTTGTATTACTTCAAAAACATATTTCTGGAGAAAACACCTCCCTTATATTTTGAAATTTTTTGGTTTCAAAAGTATAAATACCTGTGACAGTTGTTTCAATATATACAAAATTTCTTCAAGGTAAAATGTTTTAATTCATATCAACAGCACGGATGTTTTATTCTACAACTGCACCCTTGTTATATCATTAGTGTTAAAGCAAAGAGAAATTGATAACACTTAAATTAAAATATATTTAAAAAATCAGGGCGTTGCCTAAAGGCTGTACCATTCTTATAATTCTTTTAGTTTTGTTCTATGTATTTTTTTATTCTGTATATGTATATGGGACGATATTTACTTAATACCTTCAAATACAAACCCGTATGAGAAAAAAATTAGGAATACTTTCTAAAAGTGAATTTTTGAATCCCCCAAACCGCACACCTCTTATACACTGAAAGTCAGAAATATAATGGCTACCGTCAAGTTTGTTCCACACATAAAAAAATTGGGCAGTTTCTTCTAGGCATATGTAAAATTTATAAATAACAAATTATGCAAAATTACACAACATGTATGCTAAGCTATAGTGCATTTTGTTTATAAAACTTGTTCACTCAGAGATCAAACTTCACGGGTTTATTATGAAGTTGTGTTCCGTATCCAATCTTTGACAATCGCGGAATTCTTAAGAATCATTTTAGAATAATATTACTCTTACTGTTTTGTGTACCTTGTCGTAAAAATGATTTCTAAAAGTTTATGGCCGCGATTGCTGTTAACACTTTGCTTAAGGTTTGTTTCTGACATAGCAAGCAAACATTTGACATAGGCACTCTTAATGATTTCCATTCCAAGAAGCCAAGTCCAAATTGTCCACTGTTCCTATTAGGCTTTCAAACTATTGCACTTAGAAAAAAAAATCAGTAGTGGTGGTGAAAATCCACTTGCCTCAGCAAAAAAGTTGTATACAATAGAGGACAGATAAACAATTCAATTGCAGTAGCTAAAACAAGACTTCTGATAGCCAGAGTCTAGTCACAAGTGAACAGGTCATTTAATTGTGGCTATTAAAATTTCGTACTGTAGTAAATAAACTATGTTGCTAAGGTTAATATAACTTTCAGCAAAATGTAATTTTGATGCATTAAAGGCAAGCGAACTGTACATTAGAGTTGAATAGGGGTAATGCAGTAGTAATTTAATATTTTAGCTGTTGCAGGCGTTTTACTTCAGATAAATGATTAAATTAAGTAAATTGAAGAGCTACAGTAGGACATTTTTAACTGTACGTTAGTCTTATTTTCAATAGAAAATTACAGACGTACTTGCGTTACTATAGGAGCAAATTTTTTACTTATCTTAGATTACCTACCCACTAGATTTAAATAAAAAATAGTTAGGGCAATACAGTCAATTCCAAAAAGTAAGTGTGCTACGCAGTGAACATTATTTATTGGTGAATTTGGTAGAAAAGCAAAGTTTTCTCTCTAAATTCACATTAGCAGACTATTAAGTTAAATGTACCTATATTTCACATAAATTGTGTTGTGAGATTTCTGAAGCATAGTAACATGTACGTAGGATGTAAAAGTTGCACGATAAAATTGAAATATGTATCAAAATCCCAACAATGATAAATGGAAAATCATGTAATACCCAATGAATGAATTCCTAGCTAAGTACTGTAATCATTTTTTTACGAATAAAGAGAGGCATAATAATTATATCTTAGTAAAAGCACACCTCATTACCATTTATTTAATAATAATAATCAAAACTAGATACACACACACAAACATACAAAGGGAAAGACCAAGTGTACACTATACCAGCACAATGATTTATGATAATAATAATAATAATAACTTTATTTTTCCTACAGGTTACACCCAATTACAGGAAAAGCTAAACAAATTATAAATATAAGGTACTACTTTGTAAGATGTAATCAAAATATACGAAACACCTGTAAATTTACATTGAATTTTTCTTCATACACACGAATTATTTGGACTAAACTATCAAAATGAAGGTCACACAAAGATGATAAAGAATTAAAAATAGTGCATGCATTAAAAATAGGTGATTTTCTCATTACATTAGTATTTGCAAGATCACAATAAAAGGTAACATTATGCCGAGTTTCTATCCTTGGAACAAATAAATTTAATTTTTCCAATAGAGCAGGGCAGTCGATTCTATAGTTTATTAAATTATAAACAAAAGCAATTACTCAACAGTTTCTTCTAAGCAATAATGACTGCAATTGGAAAGCTTGAAGTAACACCTTATTGTCTATACCTCTATCAGGATAGACACCATTTCTTTTAAAAGAAATAACTTCCGCTGCACCTACAGGTTACCAGATAATGGATCCGTATTCTAATTTACTTCTAATGAGTGACACATATAATAATTTCATTGAATCAGCATTCGAAAAGTCTCTCATACTTTTAATCACAAAGCCCAAAGTTTTAGAAGCCGAACATACTACACTGTTAATATGGTCCGTAAAAGCCAGTTTAGAATCAAACAATATACCTAGATCTTTATAAGACAAACAACGTTCAATAGCAATGTTATTAATTAGATAATTATAATTTAAAACTGTCCCCCTTTTCGTGTATGAGACTATTTTACATTTAGACATATTCAGTTTCAATGAGTTTGTAGAACACCATTCATTTAACTTATTCCAATCATTTTGAAGTTTCGAACAATCATTATCTGATGTAACATTACTAAATATTTTTGGATCATCAGCAAATATTAACTTTTGACAGGTTATATCAGATGTTATATCATTAATAAATATCAAAAATAAAAGATGTGGACTTAAAATTATGTTTACGATGTATGCATCGGAACACTTCGCCTTTGTTCGTGACAGAAATGGGCGGGGAAAAGAGAACAAAGTTCGCTTATAAAACGACATGTTTACTTGTAGCAACTATCTAAACTACTGTGTACAGTAACATTTTTAGTTCTGACAGGAATATAGATAGTCTTATTTACCAACCTCATATAGTAAATTATAATATTTAAAACATAGAATACTTTTTACATTTTTTTTTTTCTTTTATATTTCCTCCTGGCAATTACAATTTACTTGTCTGCAAATAGTTTGAAACTGAACATATGCATTAAACATAAACCTAAGGATGAGGTCATGCAAAACTTTTTTATGATATCAGAAATCCTTATTATTTTGAAAAAATATCGGTTCATAAAGCACACGGAACATTTGTAGTGATTACGTAATTCTTCTTTCATAAAATAAAATTGTATGAACGCTGAACTCTGATAGGGATGACATCACAATGAATTTTTGTTCTTTAATGTCACTTTAGATATCTTTGAACTATTTTACTGTTATTATTTCACT
The DNA here is from genome assembly GCF_000390285.2 of Anoplophora glabripennis. NCBI lineage: Eukaryota > Metazoa > Arthropoda > Insecta > Coleoptera > Cerambycidae > Anoplophora > Anoplophora glabripennis. The sequence continues at coordinate 1,085,213 of NW_019416238.1, forward strand.
GAGTATTCCTACCACACTAAAAAACAAATTTAAATAGTCCCTTTTGCCAAAAGGATCAGTCAAAGGGATGATTTTATAAATTTAGTTTTGCCTTACCAGAATCGCCGAGACTGCAAAGTGATTGTCCACTTTATCATTCTAATTGCAACATATTTCTGGTAAAGCAAAACTAAAATAAAATCAATCCCTTGCCTGATTCTTATGATGAAGGGTTTATTTAATTACAAATTTTCTTTTCAGTGTGGTAGAAATACCCAGGTAAATAAAGAGAGCAGGTGAAAATGCCCCAAATAAATAATTATAGCAACTATTTTAATGTTATATTTTTTCGAGATGATTTTCATGTTTAATATTTTTATTGACAAGCTTTGTAGCATTAATTTCACTTAAGAAATTGAAGTAGAGATTAAAATACACTTATCACATTATAAAATGTCTAATAAGTGCTTCGCAAGTATAAAACCGGCCCACGCAATACCGCGAGGACTTAATTGCTTTTTGTGAAATCAAATTAAAAAATAATTTAACATTTTAATAAATGAGATGAGCAAGAATGTCAGCCCCGGGTCAGCAACTACAGTTGCTTTTAAGGCAAGCTTATTATGGAAACGCGTACATTTCTCTCATTTTAGTCAAAAATACTTATGGTCTATTTATATCCCTTGCGTTTCCCTGAGACGTATCAGCGTCCTCCCTTGATTTTATTGCCCCCTGTGGTAGTAAGAACCCCCCTAACAGCGATATCGCCCACTTGAAAAGTGGCGTTTATACTTTATCATTTCCTAGAATTGTGGCTAACATTTAATACAAGTACTGCTGTTTATTACAGAAAAATATCACTATTATACAGTGTCTTCATGAACGCCCGAGTCCCATGTGACCGCGACTGTTAGGCAACCAAACTTACAATGGAGTCAATGATGAACACAAAAGTCCCTAGACTCAGAGAAAGAGTCGAGGGACATTTTTTTAACAATTTTAGCCTGCAAAACCTTGTTTTTTTTTTTTTCAATAGAAAATAATCAGTTATACGTTTTTACTTACAAAATAACCACATTCCTCTTAAGATATTTTGAATTTTTATCCTATTCTATATTGAAAAAGTATTTTTTTTTAATGAAGAAGGTTCCTTTAAAAAATAGACTCTTTCATTCAGAGTTAATAAAAATAATGTTAATAAAATAGAAAATGTTTCAGTGCTTCATTTTTTTTTTCAGCTTTTATCTATAAATTATAGGTTTATTAATTTACTATACAATCAATTTTATAATATATGTTCAGAATTACCACATTCGCATTCCAAACAAAAATTTACTCTGCCTTTTATGCACTCAAAAGCCGGGACGCATGGTAATGTATTTGTTAGTTCTCGGAACGGATGGGCTAAAAAGAAAAATATCAAATATCATTTCAGTCAACACTAATTTATCGGAGAGTTAAGGGTTTCAAGTAGGTTTAGCGTCGCCACAAGGCCGTCCTTTGGAGAAGACTTCATGTCCCGATATTCAGGGTTCCCTCCAGTAAGATAAGAACAGAAACTTCTGAACCCAAGAAATGGGCATGTCGAAGCGAGGTGTCGAATTCAGGAGAGATCTCCGAAAAACAGGTAGCTTTTTCTTGGGTTCCACATGAGGCAGTCTACTTAGTTTTAGAGTCTCGGGTTAATTTAATAATGGATAAAGTAATTCTAAATTTTGCTATGGATCTCGCATTCCCTGAATCTCGGTACGATGTCGAGTTTAAAAGAATCAATGATGTCTGTTCGAGTTTGTTGTGTTACCGTTGTTTTGTTTTTATTGTTATTAAAACCCTTCTTGGAAAATTTTGGTATTTTCTTGCTCTTCCAACTTCAGTGCCACCCTATACAACCAACCACTGGATTACATTCTACATAAGCAACGTACGGTAAGTGTCTGGAATTCATTCGCTGAACGTACAACATTTCTAAGTTCCCACGTATTAATTAAAGTGTAATGATAATTATAAACTCGCTTTCGAGAAGTTAATAATTAATAATAAGTTAAACTCTTTTGTCAGTTAATACCGTGGTGATACTGGTCATAGCGGTAGATATACAAATAAAGAAATAACCCCTCAGGTTACTAAAGCGTCTAGGTTCATTTGGTGTTATAATGTTTATTTTATCTTCAACTAGCAACCCGCCCCGGCTTCTCACGGGCAAATATAAAATAGCCTATGTTACTCCGAGGAGATGTAGCTTTCGGTAAAATTGGTTGAGTAGTTTTTGAGTTAAACCGTAACAAACAAAAAATCAATCATCTTTCATCTAATGCGACCCTAATATTAATTTTAAATTAATTCACGATATATCTATATACCTAAAGACAACAAACGAACTCAAAACTAAAAATGCAAAACCTTTAAATTTAAAACAATATAGGTAACTACCAACAATGTGAAAACAAAACGAATTAAATTAAAGTACCTATGTTCAGGACTATCAATTTTAATTAATAAGTAAGTAGTTAGGTGTCTAACTACATAAAGAAAACAAACACGAAACAAAAATGCGACTATGAAGTTTTAAACGATTCACAATAAGAAAAAAACAAACAAATTATTAAAACTCAATGAAATAAAAGTATGTTTGCAAGTATCTATGGATGTTCCGACTACCTAAAGACAACAAATACAAAACAAAAATGTGACCTTAAAATATCGAACGCAATTATAACTTTCCAACAACACCCAGAAAGAAAACACAGACGTCAGTCGTCACCTCCATTCGCTCCAAGTCAGTTTATTAAAGGATCGCGCGCGCGTTATCATTCGGCTTATTAGCTAAACAGTAGACAAGACGGTGCGGAAGGAGGGTCGGCAATCGCATCAAGCGAAGCGAGGCGCTTGAATTTTATTCTCGCGTCCGCAATTTTTTTGTGATTACTCCTAAGATATTCATTTAATTATATGGTATAAAAGAGTAAAATAATGTACATGAAATGCTTAAAGCCTCTAACTTATTTAAAATGATAAGGATTAATACCGTAGTTGTGTAAATAGCTTTTACATTACCGCTTTATAATTGCCAATTTTTTAAAGTATTAAAATAGATATAGGCAGTATGTTATCTTTAACATATAGACATATGCCATATGTCTATAGACATATATAGACTTTTCTGTAGGCATATATAAGATACACAATTCCACCATACATTGATACACTACATAAACTTTCGGACCCACCGGCTCGGACGCGAGGCGCGGGATCACAGGGCGCCCGCGGGGCCCGGTCGAATCACGACACGAAATTAATTTCGTTGAGCATTATTTTGATTTTGCTATATCTCTTAAGGTATCTATTTAATTTGCATGGTGTAAAGGTAAAAAATAATCTTCATGAAATGCTCAAGCCAACTAACATATTTAAAATGATAAGGATTAATACCGTATTTGTGTAAATAGCTTTCCAATTACCGGTTTTGTAATTGCCCATTTTTTAAAGTATTAAAATGGATATAGTATATTATCCTTAAGGATGGAAACTGATGCATTTCTTGTTGCCTAAATTATACCGAAAAATGGTAGAAAACAGCCCTTTTTTTATTCCAATATATCTTTTTAAAGCAATGGAAAAAAGTAGTAAAATTTCATATCACATTTGGCAAAGTATAAACGAAGACAGTAAAGCAAAAATTAATTGGGATAGGTAAATAATACGTGAGAAATTAATTTCTAAATATGAAGGTTTTTTGGACTTTTACAAAGAAACGATTTTTTCTTCATAGTATTATAGAATTATGCAATTTTTTATATAGTTGTCTTTAAATAAATCAACTGATTAGACTTTATTTCATAGTTTGTTCATCACTTTATTATTTAAAAAGTTATATTGGAATAAAATTATTAAAAAATATTCATTCATGAATAGCATTATCTCCGACTTTTAATTCGCTTGATTTGTAATAGATGTCGCACTAGTAAAAATTTATTTATGAATGGACTCGGGTTATTTTTAACGAACAGCTGTTGTATGTGGTTAATTTGGTATAACCTGATTCTGAATTGGTAGTCATGGTTTCTGTTAATTGATACGTAAATATTTAAAGAATGTCATGATCATTTTAGATATATTTT
>NW_019416238.1:1090745-1133887 GCF_000390285.2 Anoplophora glabripennis
TTCTTAAGAGATAGACATATGCCATCGCGGACTTTTCTGTAAACCTATATAAGATACACAATTCCACCATACATTATTTTGTTGTATCTCAAAGGGTTTAGGCAGCGTTTTCGTTGAAAGCTCCCAGACGGCTTATTTTTTCCGACACCTCCAACAAATATCATTAATGTATAGAAAAACTTAACAAATTATATACTAAAACCTTCCTCGAGAACCACTCTATCCATTGGTGAAAACAGCATGAAAATCGGTGCAGTAGTTTTTGAGTTTATCGCGAACAGACAGACGCGGCGGAGGACTTTGTTTTATAATATGTTGTGATTGCTGCTTTCACCTTTTCAAGAGGATTTTTAAATTTATTTTTGATATGGCCAAACAGATAAAAATTTAAAGGTATGAGATCAGTACTTAAAATAGGTCATAAATTCCTAGTAATCAATCGATTACCGTTCTCCATTTATTGTTTCTCGGAAAAAAACTTGGGCCTATTGTCCGTTTTCCTGAAACTGTTACTCAGATACTTATCTTCTAAGGATGTAACGACGTTTCAACATAATTATGCGGATTTTCAGCAGCTCAATTCTGACTATTTACATAACAGATAATTGTACCCATGCCACATCCGAATAAAACGTCATGTCTAATTTGTGGTTTTTATGTGTGGGTTCAGGAAAGGCTACAACAAATTGTTTCCTGGCAGATTGCAAAAGGTAAGACCTACCTTCATCTGCGTTCCGTGTACCAAGGCGAAAATGTGCCATCACAATAAATGCGTCTTGTTCAGGTGTAAACCGCAATTTTACACAAATCTACAAGAAAAAATAATTTAAGAATCGTAACATAATCTTAAAATATTCATTTGCCTTATGCGTTGAATTTTTCAATTCTGAAAAAAAAACATTTTTTTTAAACTCAGCAGATAAAGACTAATTTGTAGAAAAACACAGAAATACTAGTAAACGCTGTTAAATTGTACAAAAAATAAGCATAAAAATACGAAAAATTACGAACGCTTCTGGATTGACATTTAATTTACGGTTCTAGTTGGCAATTTTTCCTTGGTAATTTTTGAAACACCAACTTAAGAAAATCAAATTTGCTGAGCGCCAAAACAAATTTGGTCATGTGGGATTCAGGCATTTGTGATTGCACTATAGAATAACATTTAAACTATCTAGTAACTCATTTATCAGTAAATAACTCAGGTTGGGTATATTAATTCACATCGATTTCATGTATTATTAATTTCATATTATAAACCCAACGATTAATGTATACCGTAAGCGAATATTACATAGCTTTAATTTTGAGGATTAATGTAAATACATTTGCTCACGTACTGTTTGGTTTAATAATTAGTTATCGGCTGACAGCAATAGATTTTATCTTATATCGAAAACTCAATTAATACACTTCCAATTACTCGTCATGAACAGTTATGCGCAAAATTGCATGATTTAAATACAAAATTAATAGCAGACGTCTAGGTTTTGTTTGCACCGTACACATAACTACAGGTGGCCACCTTCATATATTTTCCATGGGGATTTATGGTGGAGAGGATGTAAGTATTAGGATTTCTTGAGAATGTACCGGGATTTCTTCAGAACTTCTAGGATTGGGATGTACAAAGGATGTATTGGGATTTAGAAAAATGTGCAGGATTTACTGGGCATTTACCGAATATGTACTAGATTGAGCGCATAGGCATTGCGCTAATTTCTTCCTAAAGCCTCTTACAGATATGTCCAAAATTAATCCAGACAAAACTTTGAAATTTGGAACTAACTATAACTTTTATGTTGCTATTCGGATCTCAACAGATAATTTCAAAATTTTTTTGTTTTTTTTTACTGTTTGACCTAAAAATATTAACTTTTATATGATTTCAATACTTGCGTCGTTTCGGAGTACATACATATAATTTAAACATTACCTACATTCGATGCAGAAAATATATAAAACGCAATTTGTAGATATCAAGTCCGTACACAATATACTTAGTAGTAGTAGTAGTAGTTGACATGTAATTGAAGAATAAAAAAAACACTGTATTATGATGACCAAATATTGTTTTAGTGTTTTTCTGTTACAGATTTCCCTTAACTTTATTTTTGTTATCAGCACGTTTTCTAAATATAATTTTTATTATTTTATTATTTTTCCCCCAAACTGTGCTGCCTATCCAAATGATAACTCTTTTATTGTAGTGAAAATATCCGCATGCAAAAAAATTAGAGGGAAATTTAGGTGCCACCCTTTTCCACTAATCAGAGAAACCTTGATAAAATTTAGAATTCAAAACAGTAATGCCCAGATTGAAATATTATTATTTTATCTTGAACAATTTTGGATATTTCTGCAGAAAATAACATTTAAGAAGCGGCAGCTCCTTAAGGAAGGTTATTACGCCTATGTTCATATAAAATTTTGTCATAGAACACGCTTGCAGGCTAATTTCTCTGTGTATGAAACTCTCAAATCAACTTCTTTATTAGACCATGTGCGCCTATTAAGAAATTAGTAGAGAAGAGAGGACTATATAAAAATAACTGCCATATATACGTTTCTTGGTAAAAAAAAATACTTATTTCGTTTCGTCCCATAAATTAACCTGAAAACAGGCAAAGGTTTTCATAAACATAAACCGGAATGTTCCTAAGTCAGCTACAAATGTAAATAAAAGTCAATGTCAAGTGCTATAGTCCCTTAAATGTGCAGCCTAGTGGCCTACGTTGATGGATACATTTTCTTTTTTCTGGGCGTAGAATATAGTGTGACAATCTAACTATGAGGCACTCTGTATACATGTCAGGAAATATTGGGCGAGTGTTAATAATTAAAGTATATAAGTGGTGTAGTATAAGGATTTACAGGGAATGACTTGTAGAATTACTAAAATGTACATGGTGATTCACTATATTTTGACCCCCTTTAACTTTTTTGTTTTAAGAGTTATAAAAAAGTGTCAAATACAAAAGTTGCACGAGTTTTTATGAATTTTTCGAAAATGATAATAGAAAAATAAATGAAGTCCAAACAAAATGGCCGCAGATGTTAACTTTGTTAAGTTAAATGGAACACCCTGTATATTTTTACATATTTGCATAGAACGTTCCCTGTCGATCATAGTCACGTAGGGTTTGTTGAGTTCATCTCTAACAATAAGCGAGAGATTAAAAAACGAAAAGAAGTTTTTTTATTAAGAAAATAAGACGTCTTATAATTGTTAAACCTCTTTCAGGCATTTATGTAAGGATTTAGTTATAATATATTTTGACAGATCGGACACTGATATGGTCCAAAATGCGTATAGGTATTTTAACTAAAACTCACTAATTAGTCCGTGAGAGGCCTAATGGACAATGTTATATAGTAGGCCGTGACATTGACAGGTAATGTCATGACAACATTGTTATTGTTTGACAGTTTAATTAAAATGGGTTACACAGAAGTAGAAAATGGAAATATTATAGAAATTAAAATAGAACAAAGTTCTTCTCCATACTCTATTTTCAATCTAAATAATTTTCTACTTCTGTGTAACCTATTTTAATTAAATAATAATACAAACTGTCAATCAATAACAATGTTGTCAAGACATTACTACCTGTCACTGTCACGACCTACCATATAATGTCCATGAGTAATTAGACCTCTCGCGGCCTAATTAGTGTGAGATTTCGTTACATTACCTATACGCAATTTGGACCGTATTAATGACCGATATATCAAAATATATTATAACTAAATTTGCAAACCCTTACGTAATTGGAAAAAAGGCAGAAATTCCTGAAGGAGGTCTAACAACTAACAATTACAAGATGTATTATAAAAAACCTTCTTTTCGTTTTTTATTGTTAGAGATGGACCTAACAAAACCTATATGACTATACTCGAGAGGGAAGGTTCTATACAAGTATGTAAAAATATACAGGTTGTTCCATTTAACTTAACAAAGTTAACATACGCGGCCATTTGTTTTTCTACTATCATTTTCGAAAAATTCATAAAAAATCGTGCAGCTCTTATATTTCACATTTTTTTATAACTCTTAAAACAAAAAAGTTAAATGGGGGTCAAAATATAGTGAATCAACCTGTAGTGAGCTGTAGAGAAATGTAGTAGGTTTTTCAATAATTTACAAAGGAATTATGGTATGTATTAACAAAAAGATGTAGGTGTACAATTACTAAGCTCTCGTATATTTTTTGATACGATCTTAATTTGATAATGACTAAATTTCTATATTCTAACAGCAATACATTTTTTATATTTCCACCGATGTTTAATGTGTGCAAAAAACATAGTTTTTAAAGTTTAGAGATACTGCAGACAAAAAACTGTGTAACTAATAATACAGATCCTGATACAAATATTCAACATCATTTTAATTAAAATTCATGTTTCAATAAAGACTGATTGATTTATAGAACCTTATAAAAATCTTTAGTAACGAATAACAAAAGTATTTGATATTATCAAAATTTATAGTATTTTCTACTCCTATTGAAGATATCGAGTTCTTCTCAATATATCGGCGTCGAGATTTCTATATTATTGTTGGCATAGTTTTAACCTGTATTTTTCCAAATTTTAAATTGCCGGAGAGCCGAAACTCTGAACACATTATGTAGTTGAGCGGACAAAATCAAACATGTCCCCGTCGTAATAATTATATGTAGCTTTTTTTACTAGAATTTGAGAAGAAAACAGCCATAACAACTCCCGGAAGAGATGAACTTAAAACCTAAAAACATAATATATTAAAAAGGCAATTTTCATAGTTAGTTAATAATAACATTTACATTTCTGTATTAAATTATAAATACTGAAATATATATTTTCCCTCTTTTATAAATATTACATTAACTTTACTTAAAAAGTATAATGTTACAATAATAGTACCACAGTAAACATCTTAAAATGCATGAAATACAATAGCATGAAATATAATATGTTAAAAAGCATCCGTATTTGAAAAAATAAAGAATATTGTGGGATAATATTTTCTTCATATCCCTTGACACGTCAGTTCATCACGAAAAGTTTATTTGATTTGCAATTTCAAAGAAAAAATATATCATGTATTTTATTCGAGCATAAGTCATTCTCTAATTATTTTTTATTTTTTCCACACAGTTGAATACGTGGAAAATAATTTTAAAACCGTACGTTGTACCAAAAAAATATTATGGCATGTTTTGTTCCAAGTGTAATTTTAAATACTATGTAGATACTCATGTAAAACCCAAGAAAAAAGTCAGAAATTACCCTTGCTATTTATTCGAAAAGTTCTTTCAATTATTTTTTTAAATATCTAATGATTACTCCCGATATGTTCACTAAATAATAAGACCTATAATAATAAAACATAGAACACACCACATAAATGAGACAACCACCAAATCCAAGGCCAAAGACTGTGCGGAAGGGGGCTTCACTTGAAAAAATGCGGACAAACACCCATTATCCATCGACATGCTAGTGCCGACGCCAGGGATCGAACCCGGACCAGAATAGGAAGTATGGTCGAGAAATGCTTTCCACCGCATGCTCGACCGACTACACCACTGTGATGATAATAAAGTAAAAAAGTATCATAATTATGTTAAAGGTCTTAGTGATGTCGGTGGATGTCAACAGAGTAAAATGAACCAATAAAAATGTGTTGATATGGAACGAAGAAGTTACGAAAATAGATAGAATTGCTATCGGTCTATGGTTACTCATAACATTTTAGGACACGACATAGTCTTTCAGTTTCCCATTTCATAGGAAAGTTGTTAGTTTCTAAGGACAGATTAAATAATATTGATAAAGGTGGGTCAGGCACAATAAATTAACAGTAAAACTAGATACCTATTTGATCATTTAATTCATTTTATCATTTCATCTATTAATTTAGAAGCTATCTTAATGTTTCTAACATGATCTATGGAATATATAGACCCAGCTACAATTTCATTGTATTTCAAGAAGAATATTTCGCGACAATGGCGTGTTTAGCAGAGATTGTACATAAAAGTTATAAACATAAACTCATATACACATTCCCTGACCGCCAATTAAGGCTTTAGATAACACAAGTTCAAAACTCGTGTGGGGATGTTTACAAATACTGACTGGACTAATGCATACAGTTAGATTGTGTTGAGTGCCATGACCCAAAGGTATTGACGGAAATGAGGAAGCGGATGAACTTGCTAAGAAGGGATCCAAAACAGATTTCATTGGTCTGGAGCACTTCTGTGGCATATCGCCCAATGTAGTCGGGAGGTCTCTGGGCAAATGGACTGAGTCCGAACATAGGAAGGCCAAGGCAAAGCCGTGCAAAGGTAGTTAAGAAATGTCCTTTGAAGAAAATAACGTATGAGTTGCTAAGCTTGAATAATATAAGGCTGAGGAATGAATGGGACATCTATACAAGCTAAGGCTTATAGAAAGTCCGGCCTGCCGAGGTATGTGATTTGGAGGATGAAACTTCTCTGCATATCCTGCGGGAGTGCCCAGGATCTGAACGTAGTACAATGACTCCTGGGAAATCCCTTTTTGGAACCGAAGGAGCTGAGAGAAGTATCGGCAAAGAAACTTTTGGACTTTATTAAAAGAGCAAAGCAACTTGCTGAATAAGTTTGGTTAGTGGGGCACACAATGGGCCTGATAAGGCCGCGGTACTGCGGGACTTGAATGTAACCTAATCACAGGAATAGCAACAAGAAGAAGAAAGAAGAACTGACAGTCTGAGAGTGGCTTTTAAATTGATAGCGTCAAATTTCTGTTAGGTACTATAAATAAACATACAGTATGCACACTAGCATTAACAATATTAATTAACAATAATAAATAACCTCACGAAAACTTATCTATACAACTAGCAATTCAGAAAACAGTTTCCATTTGCTTGGTTGTGTTATTTTCTTCACTAAAAAAATAAGTTCAAAATGCACTAGACATGTATAAATTTGAGCTGCTCAATTTTATAATAATTAAATTAAAAAGTGGTAACTGTCATATAAAATTAACTTTACAACGTAATATAATTGAAAGAGTTATTAATTTTTATAACGCTGCTTTTACATTCCGCTATTGATTTCATGTTAGGGAGAGAAAGAATTTGACAGTTTCGATCGACCCGAAGACATAACATTTTAAATTAGGATTCATATCACGGCCTGATGTGATATACCAACCATTTGATTTGGTTCAGCAGTCATAGTCGAGCTAATAAACTTCTGATACAGATATATACAATATTTCGTATTATTGACTCCGCTGTCAGTAGCAATTATTGGTTTATAAATTTATTGTGGAACGAATTTTGTTCGACGGACGGTACAAATAAATATTTATGTGTAATATTGCTCTTTCAGATTCGATTTCGGAGGGAAGATTAATATTGTTTACTGCTTTAACGTACAACTAATTACATTTGCGTTTATTTTATAAATGTATTTGGAATCACTCCATTCTATTTTTGTTTCGAAACAAATAAAGTCCTTCAAATAATACGCATTTCATTTTTATGTACTAGATAAAATTGTTGCCCTTGATTGGCTTGAATTGATTTGAAACAATTTTCTTTAACATTTTCTTTTTCTTAAAGTTTACATAAAATTTTTGACATAAATTATAGGTACACTACAATGGAGCACGCAATCCCACTAAATACGAAATTTTTCGTTACAACTATAGACATAGCAGTAAAGTTCTTCAAATAATTACCTCATTTTCTAAATTAATTGAAATAAATCTGAAGAGAAGAACTAACCAAACCATTTTAACCACTGGGTTCTATTGTAATAAAATAATGTGCATCCGTACACTAATAAACTAATAAACAAATATTGTTTAGATATAATTCCAACAACACGAAGAAACACGCCTTCATATCTGCAAAACACAGTATGCACTGCAAACTACTACAGGAAACGCCACGCCGCCAATGTCTTTCTACATCATTAATTCCAAGAAATTGATGCTGGGGTCTTCTTGGAATTCTATCTCAACAAATATCGTACTGACTGTACCTAGTTATAATAACTGGATTTTATCATATCCACTGTATAAATGTAACAAATGAGTTCCAAGTTTCATTTTTAGATCAGAAAAAGTTGTATCATTTATTTATAATAAATATTATTTAGAAAATAACCGATTTGAAGATATTATTTTTTAAATCCACCCTCAGTAAAGAAAAAAATTAAGTTGTTATTTACGTGATATTGAGACCATTAATAGAATTTGAATACCTAATATTTTTGTACAACAAAATATTGAAAGAATTTGAAAACAAATATTATAAAGATAAGGGTTATAAAGGACCGTATTTTATTTGTCGCCAAAATTCGAAGCTCAATTTTATTCGTCGTCGATACGTGTGGGCGAGTCTAATACGACATACTCTCCACATAAGATTTCTTACAGGAAATTTCTTTAATATTGAATCTTTCCAACCCTATATGAATGTGTCAGTGTTAATACTGTATCATACGCTATAGATTTATACTGCCCCGTATTTACAAAGTTAATCACCTACGATAATAATAAGTCATTGGTAACAAATGATGTTATCAAGATGAGCAGAGAGTTAAAGAACTTATACTGGTATAAAATTAATTGTACTAATCCCTATTTAGAAATATACCATAAGAATGTAAAATATGAATATAAAATTGTGATTAATGATGCAAAGAAGGCCTTCTATAAGAATAAACTTAAACGAAACAGGTAATGAAAAACAAAAATATATTTGGAATTTAGTAAAAGGAAAAACAGGTAAAGAAAAAAATAACAACTTATCAGTAATAAGGTTACTGTAAACGTCGATTTGCTATCTTACCCATTTGTAAATTATTTTAGCACTACAGGTTCTGCAGAATCATTTTGGATTTATTTCTAGAAACTGTACACTAAACACATGCAATAGGTATGCTTTAGTTTTTGTAATGTTTCTGTTTTTGTAATATATTACTACAAAAATTAAATATGTACGAAATGAAATTGCTCCTACATTATATTATATTATAAATCTATCTGTCCAATGTGGAATGTTTCCCGATAATCTAAAAATTGGTGTAGGTCCTATTTACAAAGAAAAGATACCTTCTCGATTGAGAATTATAGTTATTACTGTCCCATCTGTTTTAAGTAAAGTGATAGAGAAAGTGATTTATGATAGGATGCTCTTATACATGCATATATATATAACACAATATCGAAGCGTCACAATGGTTTCTACCCAAATAGTCAACTGAAACTACGTCTTTTGATTTTATTAATTTTATATATAAACACTTAGATCAAGGTAAGTACGTTGGAACATTATTTTTCGATATATCGAAAGCTTTTAATTGCTTAGACCTTAGTTTTATAGCAGAAAAACTATTTGCTGTTGGTTTTCGTGACAATTTTTTAACATGATTAATAACATATCTGCAATATAGGAAAATATATGTGAAGTTCAATAATAAAATGTCTCGTATAAAATATATTGAACTGGGAGTAGTTAAGGGTTCAATACTGGGCCCACTTATTTTCCTGATATTTATGTACGATCTACCATTGAATGTGATTGCAGAGTGTACAATATATGCAGATGATGTCACCTTTGCAATTAAATACATTATCTTCAGAATTTATTAACTAGTGCCATAAAAATGCACTGATATTAAATGCAGAAGAAACTGTTTGTATGCAGTTTTCTTCTCGCAGAAAAATCATTCATTGATCCTTTCCAGATAATTGTGGGTAATACGACAATCGAAGTCTCACAGTCCTGTAAATTTTTAGGAACCTTCACACATTATAACATGACCTAGACCAGTCAAACCGATTACATTTGTAAAAAATTATGGTTATTACACTTTATTGCAATTGAAAACAATAGTTAACACTAAGCAACTACTTAACATATATCACTCCATAATTTACTTACACTTAACCTATAATGTTATAGTCTGGCGTAAAGCATATAACAACAGCATTAATAAAGTCGAATTTTAAAATTAACCGACCTTTAAGGCTTATGCTGAGAACACTTTTGAACGAGATAAAGTTTTCGCTCAAAAATTCCTCGGCGGAATATGATAAAAATATGCGTTTTTCTTAATAGACTACAAATATTATTTTACTTCGACGTTGTATTTTGAAACTTGGAAGAAATGAAACATTGAATTTATAAATTAATTTTCTAAATTCTCAAAAACATCGTCGATGTAAAGAATATTTGTAGTTCATTAAAAAAAAACGCAAACTTTTACCATGTTTCAATGAACGAAAACTGAAAAAATACATCGTAGAAGCGAGGTGTTGCAACGAGCTGTGCTCTTTTTAAACACACTGTGTGAAGTGATTTCTTATATCGTTCATCTTGTATCCATTGAGGCAGATTTAATTTTTTCGGGATATTATGCGTTCAAAATTTTTTTTTTCGGAAACACCCTTGTTTCGATCACTGAAAGGGACTTTTGGGTGTAAGAGTAAGGTTTTCCGCTATTTAATGTTACACTTTCAACTGCTTTAGAGATATTAAAAGTTGAGAGTCTCTCCTGAAATTCTTAACCGTGACATAACAAGAACGAACGAAGTTTGAAAGGTGTTTCTTCTAATTAATTGAAACAAATTATGTTGCAGTATTATCAAAATGTGAAAATTTATATCCCCGATCTTATACAAATTTTAAGGCATCCTATAAAAAATTTACAAGTAAATATAATAATAAAGGAAATTGTACTCTGCCAAGTTCTATGTCAATACTTTTTGTATTTTTAAACCATTCATTTTATTACATTTTTACCTGAAATTCCCTTTACTTTGTTTATTGAATACTTAATCCTTTAATATTGAATCCACGAGGGGAACGTAGTTATTTTATTATTAAAATTAACTGTAGTAACCTACTGCAAAACAATAGAAATGCGAGACAAAAGACTGATGTCTGAAGGGCAGAATAAAGGAGCCATCACAGGAGATATGCACATTATGTGTGAGTTCTGTGTTCTCCTTACACCTGATGACATTGATGTGATGGGTTTGGATGGCATGGACGAATTTATAGCTGTGTAGTGTATATCGCTTCAAATATGTGTATATGGTAAACTGGTCTAGATAACATAATGTATGACACATCAGTTATAAGGTGTAAGCTCGCGATAAATGCTCCATCTCGTGAGATGTCCCATCGCTGTAATTCTCGTACTCGGTATCAGCACAATACACAGGGTAGGTATGCACTTAACATACCCATTGGTGTTTCCTTGGAAACTAAAAGATTTTAAATCGCTATTAGCCATAGGAGAATGATAGTAAGTGGTTCAGTTCAGCCAATAATTATTTTCTTTATTTTCATATTTACAGAGTAGGTGGTGTAACTGTGCAATGCAATGGAATCGAATCTTGAAACAAAAAAAATTTAGTGTATATATAGACAATTAAATTTTGAACAAGGTTTTTCCCATTTGCTTGCTCCTTAAGTCAACAATTGTCAGATATTTGCAATTAAGTTTGTTGTTTCTTGACAAGAATAACCTTCTATAACTTAATATAGATTTTTTTGTATACTTTTATTGTAAGCATTTTGTGCACTTAGATAAACACTATTAAAAGGCAATAATCAAATTGGCGTGCACCTTTCGATTCAACCAAACTAAATTTCACGAGAAAGTGAACAATCTTCAGGAGGATATTTATCAAGTAAAAATGAGCAACGAGTAAAATTTTTTGAAAATTTTTTTTTTCACAGTTGTGTAATTCACGAAATTTGATACAGTAAATACCACATTGAACACTACTTATAAAATCTTTCAAGTAATTCTTCATTCTAGTTACTAGTATCTCGATAATATGAGAAATAATTGATAATAATTAAATTCCAAACAGTATCATATTTTCAATGGTTGTCACACAAATGTAGCATAAAAAAACTTTGTTCCGGTAAATTATATATTCTCAGAAACATACCTACTAGTTTTAAAAGACTGGACAGACTAATATTTTGGAAACAGTTGAAAGTTTAAAAAAACCCCAAGTAGGAAAATATTTACAACTAAGAGATCATTCCAGGGTCATAAAAATAAGTGTGTTTCTGATATAAAAAAACAAAAAAAAACCGTGGCACCACCTGACGGTGTCAATATACAGGATAATTCATAAATGGTGACCAAAAACCTCGTATTCTTTGGTGAATTATAAAGTGAATCTTTCTTATAAAGTTTTTATCTAGAACGCTTCGTTAAAAAGATACAGGGTGTCAAACTTCAAAGAATATTTTTAATTTTTTTCAAATACTTATTTAAAAACTACTTAGTGAAATAATTTGAAATTTTGCACATGTATTTATGTAAACATTGTCCAAAATCTGAGGCCTTTTCCTTGCTCCAGTGGCGGAGATATAGGATATCGGTGGCATATTTTTCTAAATAAAATAGTACCTCACTGCTTTAAGCTACAAATTACAACTCTCTTATGTTTTTTGAAAAAGCCTGATTTTCGAGTAAAACTTAAAAAACCAACTGAAAACACTTTTACTTAAATGGCATGACAAACACTAATCAATCGGTTATTTATTCGAATAAAGAAATTAATAACATTAGTCATCATTTTAATGATTTTATTTGAGTAAGTGCTCAAAAATACCTCCATTTGCACGAACACAGGCGCGACATCTTTTTAGTAACGAAAATGTAATTTGTTCGAAATTTGTTGTTGCTTGAATCTGATGAAATTTGCGGTATTTTTGAACATTTACTCAAATAAAATCATTAAAATGATGACTAATGTTATTAATTTCTTGGTTCAACTCGGTAAAATTAACAGTTTAGGAAATAATTGTAATTTTATGCCGCAGTGTACATCGAGCGGCGCCTCCGCCATTTTTTGTTTTTAATTTTTAATTGGAAATAATAATTACTATATTAGAACCGTATAGATTTTTAAAATAAGAGCTTAGAAAATCTCACTGTCTGCTAATGTAATTTTCAGTAACAAAATTTGACAAACACACTTTACACATAATACAAACTAGAAAAACAAAACAAGAATAAGTTAAAGTTAAAAAATAATTAAAATTTTCAATACGGCCACACTTTCCACCCCCACATACACTTCCTAAGTCTACGAATGTTATTTGTAAGCATTTCTGGGGTATGTCTAATATCACAATGGAAATTAATTCTTTGTAGCAATTCATCCCTTGTCTGTACTGGGGTTGCGTATACTAAACTTTTCAGGTATCCCTACAGGAAGAAGTCCTTCGGATTAAAGTCTGGAGAACGTGGTGGCCATGAAATTGGACCTTATCTCCCAATCCATTTATTATTGATCACAATGGATAAATAATTTTGTACATTAATATTGAAATGGGGAGGAGACCCATCGCGCATGAATCAAACGTTTCTTCGGAAACATCTTTTAATAGTGACTGCAAATTATTTTGCAAATATCGATGTTCATTCAGACGTTCCTCAAAAACGTATGGACTATTAAATTATTACCCCAGAAACAGTTTTTCGTGTACAAACAAATAACATTCGTAAACTTAGGGAAGTGTGTGGAGGTGGAAGGTACGCTTATTGAAAATGTATTTTGATAGTCTTCTTTCTTTCAAATTATTTTTTTAATTTAACTTATTCTTGTTTTGTTTTTCTATTTTGTGTTACGTGTAAAGTGTGTTTGTCAAATTTTGTTAGTAAAAGTTACATTAGCAGATAATAGGCACTTATTTTAAAAATATATACGGTTCTAACATAGTAATTATGTTTAATTAAAAATTTTAAAAAAATGGTAGGGGCGGCATTCGATGTGCAGTGTGACATAAAATCACAAATATTTCCTCAACCGTTAATTTTACCGAGTTGAATCAAGACGGTATTATTGTTGGTAAATTCTTCAGGAAACTTATTTTTGATAGAGGCAGATTACCATCGTCATCTATACAAAAATTATGGGTTGTTAGCCATTGGGCATAGTCCGTCCCTGGCGTTCTGGGCATAATGAGGTTTCACTTACAACATCAAAAACAAGCATGTGTTATCGATTACCAAATTTGCATCATGCTGAAGTTAATTGTTTAAAGACTGTAAATAAAAATAACTTTTTAATTTTTACATTTGAGGGCCCGTAACTTCTTAACGAAGGCCCGTATGAAAAAAAATTACGTATATGAAGAACTGATATTATTTTGAGCTCATCTATTTGTACTCGACTTTTTTTGTATCAAGTACCTTGATATCCTGTATAGTTTATTTTTGTTTTCTGGATTTTTTAGTACATATACATATACAGGGTGTTTCATTTTGATCGGTCATCCCGAATAACTTATCAGGATGATTTCCAGTTGAAAATGTTTTAAGGGAGTCGTTCGATAATGGCTTTGGATTTGACTCAGAGGTCAAAACTAGGGGTTATTTGGAGGTCAATTTCATAATTTCAAACAGAAATTACATTTGCTTCATCCAGTAATGGGAAGAGCAGTAAATTTTACGTTTAAAAATGGTATTTTTGATCTTAGGACAGGATGTTCCTTAGGAGCCAGCTTTGCGACTGAATTGTGTATGCCAAAGGTTGTTTAATTTTTGTGGCAAATTCCGTACAAACTACCGTGGTCATGATTTGTAACTCTGACCTTGAGCCCTGCGATCAAATTTAGGGACCATTTAAGTTAAATTTGTATTTGGTTTTTCTATCTAAAGATGGGAAAAGCGGAAAATATCATATTTCAAAGTAGGTTACAATTTCACTTAAAAAAAAAATAATAATTTTCTTGCATACCTAATGTAATCACGAATTTGTACCATTTTCAATGATTTGGCCTCATTGTGCGCCGTCATTAAGGCGTCATAGTGCCCGACTCACTTCGTCCCCGACGAACGAAGTGATAAAGTCACAGTATTAGCAAATTTAGCAAAAAAGTGAAATTTAATTAAACTAGAATACCCTCAAATACTCGGCTACCTGTAAATGATGACAGCAGTAAAAAATTGAAATCAACCTTTCTCTAGAATGATTATTTAGCTATATAAAATGAATTTTAAAGTTAAATAAATATAGTGATGTTTCAAAAAAACATATGCGCTTCCTCAAAATGTCTTCATTCTTATTGTGTTCTGAGCGACATTTATATAGAAAAAAATAAAATCATACTCGTATTTGCCTACTCCAATTTTCTTAAAAAGAAAATTTGAAGTATGATTATTTTTTTTAAGAATAAGGCTTAATATTTACTATGTAATATAATCATGTGTTTTGCAGTTAAAATTAAAACGAAAACCTCTACATTTCTGTTAAAGCTACTGTACCGGAATTCTAAAACAAAGCGAAAGAGACACCACAGTAATTGAATAAATGCTACATGGTGAACAATTACACGGCTCTAAAGTAATTTACACCAAATGGACATGCAGAAGTCACATGCGGTTGAAATAACGATTAGTGTTTGCCGAATAGTAGACCAATGCGGTAAAATAATTGAACCTGCAGCGAGTTCTACGTGACATAGAAGTTTTTTACATGGCCTTTTTTAACTTGATTCTTGATATCGGAAAATGTAAAAAATAATTTGAAGAAAAATAGAAAGGACTATTTTGTAAACATACAAAAATATCTATTTTCCGTTATATAATGGCAAAACTCCAGCTCCGAGTGTCGGATCATAAACCAAAAAAGCTTTTAAAATATTGGCTAATTTACAAAAATGTATAGCAGTTTAAATGTTTATAATAATATAATAATTAACTAAAGGCAAAGAACCAAAGGTAAAGTGTTATCTGCTTTCAATTTGGAAGGTTAGCTTTTTTGTTAAAAAAAATTGAAAACATTAAAAGTTTGTTTTGTTATTACTAGACTATACAGGGTGTTAAAAAAAGAGTGTAAAATATTTAAGGAGGTAATAGTATGAACCAAAATAAGCAGAAAAGTCTCAATAAACATGGGTCTGCAAAGTAACGGTTGCGGAGATATGGAATGTTTTATGTTTTTTACATCCTTTTTTATTTTGCAAAAACGTTGTTCCCATTAGCACGACCATACATTTCATGTTGACGCTTATCCAAATCGCCAGATTCCTTCACAACGCATGTTTGGAAGAATTCACCAAAGATTGCGTGATACCGGTTCCTTGAGCAAACAGTGCCATTTATCCGGAAGACCAAGGTCGGTATCCACTCCTAGAGCAGAAGAAGAAATTCTAGCACTGGTAGAGCAGAATCCAGGTACGAGTGTGCGGAGAATATCAGCCGAGGTAGGAATTAGTGGTCCTCTTGTTTGGAGAATCCTTCACGAGCAACTGCTTTATCCATACCATGTGCAACGAGTACAGGCCTTAAATCCAATAAATGATCATCAAGCACGTTTGGTTTTTTGCCGCTGGTTTCTACGTCATGATGCTGAAGACCCTCGTTTTCTTGCAAACATTCTTTTTACTGATGAGGCCGGGTTCACAAGAAATGGAGTGTTTAATTTTCACAATACGCATATTTGGGCCGACGAAAATCCTCATGCTCTAATAGAATCTGGACATCAGGCACGTTTTTCATTAAACATTTGGATGGGTATTGTAGGTGACAGGTTTCTAGGTCCTGTTGTTTTACCAAACCGATTAACAGGCGCTGCTTACCTCAACTTTCTGCAGAACACACTGTATGAGTTTTTGGAAGACATTCCTTTGAATCAGAGGCAACAAATGTGGTTCCAGCATGATGGTGCTCCAGCTCATTTTTCCATGGCCGTTAGAGAGCATTTACACCAAACTTTTCCACATAGATGGGTAGGAAGGGCCGGACCTGTTTTATGGCCTCCAAGATCGCCTGATCTGAACCCTCTAGATTTCTTTGTTTGGGGATATTTGAAGACATTAGTGTATGGTACTCCTGTAAATAGCCTGGAAGAGCTGCAGCTACGGATTAATCAAAAGTGTCAAGAAATCCAAACCAAGGAGGGTGTTTTCGAAAGAGTTCGAATATCGCTGAGACGAAGATGTCGTGCTTGCTTGGAAATGAACGGAGGTCACTTTGAACATCTTCTGTAACTTTGTTTTTTGTTTGTTAAAAGCGTCCTTTGTCGGTTTATTCTTAATAAACCATATCCATATCTCCACAACCGTTACTTTGCGGACCCATGTTTATTAAGACTTTTCTGCTTATTTAGGTTCATACTATTACCTCCTGTAATATTTTACACTATTTTTTTAACACCCTGTATGTTACAGGTATATTTGTATTGAGTATTTGTAGTGCGTTCATAAGTATAGTACATAAGCTCTGTAAAACTTGCATAGACGTACCCGTACAGGCACTTAAGGAAGATTATCTGATTTGGAATTGACGAGCAAATATACATAAAAAAATTAATATAAGCTTATTAATATGAAGAAAATCCTCAAAAAAAAGTATGACTAGTTTGGATACCTAAGAGACGAGATATTAATAAAGTAATTTTTCACGATTTAGTACAGTTTTATGAGAATGAAGATTTTCTTGGTCTTTCCACTTAGAATGCGCAACAATTGACGAACAGTTTCCATAGCAACTTGTATAAATAGGAAACCGATATCTAAGGAAGCGTATGACAGCTCGTAGAAATCGATTAGGTACTTGTAAGTAACATAATTTATAATAATTCTCCTTCAAACTGCTGCCGTTGATCAACGTAACCTCCATATGCGTGGTAACGGCAACGCCGCGGTTATCGAAGTAATATATTATTTGAAATTAGCAGGTGTGACATATGATGTATATTTCAAGCTTAAGCATCCAAACATAGCCAGCCAAGTGCAACGTTGCCAAATCTAAAGGCTTACTACTTTAGTCACTAGCGAATCTACAGAAACTCTCGTCAGACTTTAGACGTACCTCCGTACTCGATAAACCTCCTTAACAGATCTACCAAAGCGTGTGTGCACTCGGTACCATTACTACAAAGAGATAATACCTGTTTTATTTACCCCAGGTCCCAGTAAAACTCACTTAATTGACCAATTGGCATTCAGATAGCTGACATCTCAGATAAATTGAACATATGTAGGTGAGATATAACATATAAATGTGTTGTATCTTAACTGTAACTGCTACTCAATGTCTAGTGGCACAAAACATTGCTTTGTATTTGCTGGCAGAGGGCGACTTGTAATCTGAAAACATAATTAGTTTTAGATTAGGCGGAGTGAAGTTTTTAAACTGGTCAACTTATACGATTAGAAACATAATAGTTTATTTTATACTTAGAACTCATTAATACACTATACAGGGTGGGCTTCTGAAAACGAAACATAACGCTCAGGAAAACTATTTTTCCGAAAAACGCCGAGACATCTTTTTACATAAATTTCTTGTTACAGACTTCTATCCCCTAGGGAGTGGGGGGCAACCCCTCAAAAATCTTAATAGGGAAGGAGGGTTAAGTAACACATCATTTGAATTCTCTACACAACCTTGTTTTATTTTTTGAATGAGACCTATTACTTTCGGAGATACAAATTGTTAATAAAAACGTTTTACAAATTACTACATGTCAGCCAATTAAGTGTTCAAATTGATGATATCCAGCCGCCATATAGTCATATAAGTTTAGTAAAAAGCGCTGACGCACTTTTTGTAACAGTGAAATAAATTTTGGACTTTAAGTGACCGTACTAGAAAATGTCCAAATGAGACAAATCCGGCGATCGTGCAGGCCATTCTATGACACCTCTTCTCCAAATCCACAGATACGCAAACCTATAATCAAGGTACTGCAAGGCGTAGTATGGAGAGATTCATCCTGTTGGAATATCAACTGATCTTCGAGAAAATTCTCATTATTCTTGATAATGTTCGCCAGCGCTGGATCAACGTTGTTCTCCAACAAATCCAGGTACATCTTCCCGGTGCGATTACGTGGTAAGAAAAAAGGATCAATAATACAGTCACCAAAAATTCCAGCCCATACAGTAAATTTTTCCGGATATTGTGTGTATGACTCTCATAAAATATCCTTGAATTAGAATAAGATCAATAACGACAATTCTGATGACTGACGGTACCATTAATAAGAAGCAGATATTAAAAATAAAATCAAGATTGTTAATAGCTCGTTCACTCATTATTTCACAAAATTGTAATTGGCGGTCGAAGTCATCTTCATGAAGTTCCTGTACAAGATGAATTTTGTATTGTTGAAATTTATCTCGAAATTTCAACGGATCGACAGTTTTTAACTTACAACAGTTCTCTCAACGGACAACAGTCTTCAACGAAGAACAGTTTTCAACGGATTAACAAATAAATTTGTAAAAAGTAGTTTTTTTTATTAACAACCTGTATCTCCGAAACTAATCGGTCAAATTAAAAAAATAAAACACGGTTATGTAGAGAATTAGAATAAGTATTTTTCAAACGATGTGACACTTAATCCTCCTTCCCTATTAAAATTTTTGGGGAGTTGACCCCCTCCCTAGGGGAGATTTATGTAAAAAGAAGTCCCCCTTCCATCAAAAATCAACCTGTTTCGGCCATTGTGGAAAAATAATTTTCCTGTATTCGCTCCATTTCGTTTTCAAGAGCCCACCCTGTATATTAATTAAGAAATATATACATAAACTACACTTTTCCAACATTTAATATGTACATACATATTATCGTAAGTAGGTGTCAACAAAAAATTTTACATTGAAATTTTGGCATATTGTGAAACGATCTTTTATGGTTAGAAAGTAATTTGTAGCAGATTTTTATTTCTGAATAGGTAATTAAGTAAGATTGTCAGGAACCCAAAAATTATTTTCTGTGTAAATATTTTCCATTTTCCGATTCCATCCAAACCTGGAATTTACAAAGAAATTTTAATTCTAAATAATTTTGTGTAATGAAATTTTGATATATCTTGAACGAACGAAAAAGACACTTTCCTTACATCGCAAAATAATTTGTTCGTATAAGTTCTTCTCATTTTTCAGAAATAAAAATGCGTCACATTTCTATCTTTGTAATATTAAATGTAAGAAATGGATTGGCTATTTATGTTTTTCTTAACTGGCATAGTGTCTCAATGAGTTCTAAGGGTAAAATCAAATACTATATTTCTAATCATTTCCTATACTTGTATAAGTTGGCCTACTTAATAAATTAAAACCGGAGAATTAAAAAAAAATCATTAAAAAGTTGTTCCTCTTTCAAACTCCTTCCGTGGATAGATTGTATAAAATTTTATTGGTATTTTTTCAAATCATCGTGAATATACTAATTTTCAACCTTTGTTTCGTTTCGTTTCGTTTCGTTTTTTTCCCTAACAGGTTACATTTTTAACATATTGTTTGTGTGTCCGCAACACAGTATTGTAGGACAGTCCAAAATAATATTTTTCTTGTTTTTATAAAATCCAGTAAAATAACATTTTAGTCACTATGAATACTTTATCTTCTTAAATGAATTTGGAAACAATTATTTTCTTTGCAAATTCTGGTAAACATAGAAATGAGTTCTTTAGGCGTTTGTTGTTATCCGCATATCGACTGCAAAATAACATGTAATTCGAGGAGTCTAAATTTATTAATCAATATCTTATGATTCCCACAGGAAAATAATCAGCTATAAGAAAAACTTTCTCAAAGTTAGAGACCAATACCTTTCTACCTCTTTAAGGAGCAACATCAAATAAGCTTTTCTTATTGGGAGATAGTAAGAGAAAATTCTAAAGCGAAAATGCTACAATGGAAGTTATGTTAAAATACAAGTTTTATTGCTTTTTTGGATTTGGACTTTCCTAAGAATATAGCTGCACTGTTATTAAATTAATTTGTTTCCCTAGGCATTAGACCACTTCAAGGGTATTACAAATGTATTATGAATTATATTATAGAAAGGGTTCACCTACCTTTTTGGTTTATTTACTACTTTTTTAGAAAGATATAGAAGAACTTTAAAGAGTAGTAATTTTAGTGTTTATTGTCAGTTCCTTAAAATTATTTATCTGTGAAATTATTTAGTACCCATTTTTTTACAAAGTACTTCATCACACCAAATTGAAAAAAGCGTAAACATTTTTTTTATTTCTATTCATATCCTCCAGTATTATATAGTGGAAAATTACAAGTATGAATCTTGCGGGAAAAAGTTTTGGTATTAAATTTTAACTATAAAAAATTCAAGTTATTCATACGCAACAGTTCAATTCCGAGTAAATTAGAGGTTTCACTATTTTCCTAAAAATAAGCTAAGGATTGCTTATCTTTGTTTTCTTTTCAAGGTAGCAAAAGAAACGCAGCATTTCATATGAGGAAGTAATATTTTATTAATTAAAAAATTGACAAAGTTTTTATATACATATTTTGCCTTTAAATATAAAAGAAGATATCGGACAGAAGTTAATTTGGCAGGTTTAAAAGAAAATGGATCATTTTGACAGTGCTTGTACTAAAGTTAAAAATATATAAACGAGAAAAACGGTCATTAATCTTACAGATTCAATTACCTGGAGAAATCTGCCTAGATAAAACTGTAAGCGGAGAATGTAGAGTATGTTTTTTCAAAAGTTATATGGTGAAGGTCAAAGGTACTTTACAAAATGTATTCCTATTTCAGGTCTATGACGTTAACCATAGGCCAGTATTTAGTTATCCTTTTTTTTGACCACTTAAAAAATAGTTCCCAAGTTTATTTTCTAGATGATTTAATTTGGTTACGTCCTTAAATCGTTAGATTAGCTATATATCCCTCTTTACTAATTTTTGAATGCTGTATGTTTTTCAAATTTAGAGTACTTATTTATTTAGTAGCAAACAACACATAACAAAAAAGTCAAATCAAAATTTTAAGAACATAATTTTTTTTAATTATGTAGTTCTATCGTAAAGGTCAAAGGTACCTTACAAAAATGTATTCCCATTCCAGGTCTATAACGAACGATAACCATAGGTCAGTATTTAATTATAATTTTTTTTATTACTTAAAATAAATAATGTTCAAGTTTCTTTTCAAAATTATTTTATTTTGTTTTATCTTTAAATAGTTAGATTTGCTATATCTCTCTTTATTAATTTTTTAATGCTATGTACCATCCAGTTAAAACTTTACAAGCGCATCTACATTATTTTTTTTCATTTTTTAACAAAGCCGTACAAAGCCGCTTTTCCTACGGGATACAGAATTCTAAATTAATTAATTATCAGACCGGGCAAATCAGCACAGGAAGAAATGACTTTTTGTTGGTAGTTCACCAATTATGAGTTGTGCCGGAGCTCTTCGGCAAATTAGAATTAATGAGGTTGCTATCCCCGGGGAGTTCAAATGACCAGTTTATTTAATTGTTTTTGCGTACGGAGAATGGGACGGTGAAGTCGTTAAACTATACGTTTCCCTAAACACCCATAATTCCTATGCGAATGCTTTATCATAATGAATAATATATAAAGTTGGCATATGCAGCCGTTACTACCTTCTAATACCTATTTAGCGTTCACAGTTTACGACACGATATTTAATCAAATACCGAAATATTAATTAGCTTTACAATATCTTGTTGGAATATCTCTCCTGTTGTATCCAGAAAGTAGATATGTAAGATTCAAGTCTGAGATGTTTGGTGCATTGTTTCAAATTAATAATTTCTGAAATGTGTGTGCTAACTTCGAAACTTACCGTAATAATTTGGAGATTTTGCGAAAACAAAAATTATAATCCTTTTATACAGAGTAATTCCAACAAAATTTCGTATCGTAAAAAAAATTTTGTAAAATCTTTATAGTTTCCGAAAAAAATTGTTGTAGTATTTTCAACCCTTACATCGCTAGCGTCATTCGCGTTGTGTGCTGTGCGCAATGCGCTCTCTCTCTGTACGTGGCCCCAGGCCCTTTCGAATATTGAAATCCGATTTTACTGTTAACGTTTTGCGATAGTGTTTGCATTAGTTCTTCAAGTGTCAAAAATAGCTTACGTATATTGTAACCCCAGTTGATGGATATCGTTTTAATTTATGGAGAAGTAGGGCAACATTTGTGTTATGGTGAAGCAAGACAACATATGTGTTAGTTACCAGAAACGGGATAAGATGGGCTCAAATATGTTTACATGCCAGTGGACGAAATTTTGAACAGTAACATCAGGTATCTCAAATTATTTTATTAATTAAACATAAAACATAAAACACACCAAAGAAATGAGACAACCCTCAAATCCAAAGCCAAAGGCTGTGCGAAAGGAGACTACCCTTGAAAAAAATGCGGACAAGCGTCCATTATTCATCGACTTTGCCAGTGCTGACGCCAGGGATCAAACCCGGACCAGAATAGGAAGCCTAGCCGACTACGCTACTGTCGACCGACTACGCCATCGTGGCGATCAATTAAAACCACAAATTAATTTTATTAGTTAATAATAACAATAATGGCAAATGCAGTTGAATTTGCTGATATAAAATAGGCGTTGTAAAATTTTATTTATTTATTTATTTCCTTAGAAAAATAATTCTTTAAATTTTTGGCCGTTCATTTTTTATTACACTTTGCCGGTTGCCGCCTGGAAGCTTTGCCTTGCGCAGGGTCATATTTTACAGTGGACCAGTACAGTGCCGTGCAGCAGTATATTTTTTACATTATGATATCACACATTTCTCTATACAGGTTGTATAGAGAATTGAACAGGGATCAGATATATACTGAGGCTACATTTAATCTATAGAGATACATTCATAAGGTTTTTTCTCAAACTGTGTAGTGAAAACCAAACTATTTTCGTAATTTTTTTGCCCCTGGACAGGTTAGTATTTGAATATAGCGAAATTACTTACCATGGTTTACACCTTAACTTGGATTACCACCTAGCCACACAAAAAAAAGTTCAAACCCAAGAAATCCATAATTTCGGAGAAAAGTGAAATTTTTGGGTTAAACGTCCAAATATGGTTCAAAACTAATTTTTTTAGATTTTATAGTATTTTGAGGCGCAAAATACAAGGTATTAGGTAGATTATATGAAAAATATCGAGATCGTGGATAAATTTTACTAATGGCACCGTGTTCTGCGTCTCAAAATACTACGAAAATGATGTATTTGGACACAATTTAGGAAAAAATCAGTTTTGACCTATATTTCACCCAAAAATTTCACTTTTCTCAGTTTGCCGTGAAGTTATGAATTTTGACAACAGGATCGTGTTCAGCGCATCGAATTCCTTCGCAAATGATATGTGACTCTCTTGTGATTGGACGTTTTTATGTAGTTATGTAGTCCAAAAACTAAAATAAATGTAATAATGAATTAAGCGGTTATTTGTATCCGCCTCATTTCACCGAATTATTCTTGGAAGTTCGTTGAAGTAAGTAAAGTGCCGTAAATAAATGATTACAAGCCATGCAACAGTCGAGCATATACAACCAACATTGTACAATAACTCAAAATGTCTAAACATCAGTGGGTGGATTAATGGGGTTAAACATATATACATATTAATACATACAATTTAGTATTACACTTATGAAAAATACTTGTTTTTTTTGCTTGAAATGATTTTAACCTTATTAAATGGAGAAAACTATCAAACATCACTTGTTAACGAACGAAATGAAATGAATATAATGTGAACCGTTAAGAGTCTCCATTATTTTTACAGGGTAAAATAAATAGTTTATTTTTTTTCTTATAGAATAAATAACATTACAAAAGAGTTACAGTTTACTATATGATTAATTGACAAACCGTTATACTCTAATAACATCATCACTTCCCTGCAAAATAAATTATACTCAAGCTCACAAATTAATAAGTTATGTTGCCATATTCGCGATGAAAACTACATATTATGTTCAAAATGGCGTTCTTCACTAACTATCTATGCAGAAATTTACTCTCCCCTGCATATTTTCATAAACATTTTGCTGCTATTCTTTTGCTACATTTTTAATTCCTTGAATAATTTTTCTGCTTCTAATAATTCGATGTTGTGTAATGAACCGGTATTAATTTCAATTTTTATGCAAGGCCGTTGGCCAGTTATTTATTTAATTAGTTAATTGGGTGAGAGCAATTAACCGCAAGTCGAGCCAAACCGTCCGTTTGCCCCACTTCGTCGAGGGCCGCGCGCATAATCCCACCACGACTCCTGCCTAGTCAAGGGGGAATTGAAGCAATAAAACCAACGATCCTGGACTAAAATCCTGAGTTCGCTGCCAGAACTCGAAGAACTCCAACACCAGCCTGAGGACCACCCCGAGGACCTGAAAACCGACCAGAAACCGCCACCCGACCCAAGGAGTTAGCCGCCAGAAGCAACCGTCCGGAATAAGTAAGCAAATTGTATTTTCCTATTTTCACTTGTCCTGCTATGGTATAAGTCTGGCCGTTTTGAACTATGGCAAGGCAGTACGACCACAGCGTTGTCGGCGAGGGTTTGGCTGGGTGCTCCACTTCCAGCGGAAGACGTTGAGTGCAGGCTCGTACGGCAGCAGCGTTATCGGCGACGATTTGGCTGGGTGCTCCACCGCCCTCGTTCGACAAACGCTGTGAGCCCCTTTACTGAAACTGCTGGTTTGGCTGGGTGCTCCACCGCCAGTAGAGGACGTGAAGGTGTCAGACTGTACGGCAACAGCGTTGTCGGCGAAGGTTTAGCTGGATGCTCCACCGCCTAAGCTTGATAAACACTGTAAGGCACAATAACCGAAACTGCTGGTTCGGCTGGGTGCTCCACCGCTCCTGGGAGAAATCTGTCGGCCGCCCCGCACTTGAACTCGCATCTCGCCCAGACTTCGCCTCCTGTTCACCAACATTTTCCTGACGACCGTTTGCTTATTTATGCCCGTTGTAAACCGCTTTGCTTGGTTTTTCTCCTGGCTGGTCGTACCTTCGCTTAATTTCCGTCGCTTTGCTAGAAACCGCCACCAATATCTATTGATAGAATTAGGGTAACCCGTAATCATTTTTCTCTGTTGCAGAACCATTTGGGACCGACTTATTTTAGTGATTATTTATTACCCTAATCTATTTACCTTGTTTGTTTTTCTCTTTCTAGCACCGACCGAAATTTAAAACCGAATATTATTTTGGCGTACCGTTTCTTAAAGTCTTAGATTGTTTATTAAATAAACCAAACGCCAAAGACTCCGTTTTTCTACCGTGCCGATTTTGAGTCCTGATATTTGACTATGTGCTAATTTTGGATTTATTTACAGCACCGAAACACCCATTTTATTTTGATCACAGCGCTTGTACATTAATTGTATATTCCTGGTTTTAGTTGTTTTATAATAATTGTAATTAGAATATATTTTACTTTTGTTTGTTTCGATTGCCGTAGGCCTTATTAATAGAAAATAAATCTAGTAAATATATTTCCAGTTTGTATTCATTCTTAACACCGATAAGTTTGATAAATTCCGATCAGTAAAAAGTCGCAGTATCTTTTTGTGACCTACACTGATAAGACCGTTTATTTTAAAAGTAAAATAACACTACACTCAGAGAACTACATTGATTAAAAGTAAGAGAAATAACAGACCCCTAGAATTAAACTTTCTTCACTGCAGCTATCCCGAGTACATACTCTAAACCGAGGGTAGGTTTCACGTGGAGTTTCCCCCACGTAAAAGATAGGGAAACTGGCGTCCGAGACAATCCGAACAAACAGATTTAATCCGGAGTACGTTTCTGTGACGTCACTCACCACCGCCGGCTGCCAACCACCGCTGCCGATAAACTGGTAGTCAAGGGTCGTCATAAAATTAGGCGTCGAAATAGGGACGTCAGTGACGTCAATAAATCCAGTAAATTAGAATTCGCAATTGCGAATTAAGATTCCGTTTAGAGTTGGTAGTATATCGGGGGCAACCACAAATAACGTCTGAACCGAACCGAACCGTCACCACCAAAATCAAAACCAAGTAAAGTACGTTACAGTTGTGTATTGTTGTTTTAAAAATATATTCTTCAGATATCCAAAAAATGAACTTGCAACTTTGATTCGTTGCTGTATATTATCGATTACATTTTCTGTAAGTGCAGTTGGTATGCCCGTAGCTCTTCCTTTGCAAATGCAGTGTTTGCTCTCAAATCTTTTCGCAATAGCATATTCCTGGTTTATCAGCATGTTATAGTCAATATTTGCATTTGGAATGTCCGTCATAAATTGCTCCATGCAGGTTTGCAAAGAGTGTGTCCATGACCTCTCTTCATTTTCAGTTCCTTTTCGAAAATGAGACATCACAATGAAGACATCTCAAAATTTTGCTTCTATTACAACTGATTATTCTGTTACAACTGATTAGTTAAAGTATAACGATTTAATACTAAAGAAATAGGAAACAATAAACCAATAGCAGAAAATGAATTCAAAGGATAACAGGCACGGACGACGAACATTAGTGAAATGAGAAATGCACCAATTTCAATTAAACGTCATCCGTCATAATTGAAAAATTGCACCAATCATCAGCCTGTAATTGCCAAGGCGAAGGTAATAAAATTACTCAAACAACATTACTGTTCATGTAGCATTAATGAAGGCTCAGCTAAACTAGGTTGATGTCAGAAATCATTGATCAGAGATTTGCAAACTAAACACAGTTCTTTAAAAATATAGTAACAAATATTTTTTATTAAAAATTCTAACCGGCATATCAGTAACACTTTACCAAGTCATTGTTATGATCTTTCCTTTTTTTGCCTTTGATAACCATACATCCAGTTAGCTTAGAAAATTTAGTATAGTATAAAAAAGACTAAATGTTCACTATTTTCCTCTCCATGTCACTCCTATTATCCTGGCATACTCGAACCATTGTACTCGACACAGAAAGGTCCAAGCTACACAATGACACCAAAATCACCTCAATCGGACTTCTCCTGCACACAGCGGTCAAGATAGAACATTTGTTACACTTTGAAAGTACTCCCATACCCTATTCACACACTTTTCCCAGTGGTGTTTCCATGTCACGAAGCTGTCCTGGATAACTTCATTCGAAATGGCCTTTAAAGTCTGTAACGAATTCGCTTTGATTTTATCATATTCTGAAAACGACGTCCTTTCACCACAGATTTTAATTTCGGAAATAAGAAAAAATCGCGAGGAACTACGTCTTGGGAGTAAGGAGAGTGAGGAAGGACATTAATCTGATTTTTGGCACAAAACTAACGGATAGACAAAGTTGAGAGTGTGAGCGTATTGTCATGGTACAAGTGCCATGAGCTGTCTCGCTACAACTCTAGTCTCTTTTTTCCGATTTTTTCATGTAATCTAGTAAAACACCTTTATAGTACAGACGGTTCACTGTTTCACAATGAAGTAAGAATGAACAATTTCATTAAAATCGAAAACAAGTAGTGATCATCACTTTGACATTGGACCTAGACTGACGTGCCTTCTTGTGGCACGTGGCGTGGAGATCCTTTGTGGCTCCATTGTGAAGAATTAACTTTTGTCTCAATATCGTAGCCCAGCCCAGCTTTCATCTTCCATTATGATGCTTTGAATTAATGTTTTATCGTCATTGGATTTTTAAGGAGTTGTTGACAAACGTCCACACAATTTTCTTCCAGTTGTTCTGTCATCAAACGAGTAACAAATTTTACTGCAATGAGAACAATGTTCAATTTTTCAGTCAAAATTTCATGGCATCACCCAATTGAGATACTAATCCTTTCTGAAATTTCTCATTTCTCGGACAGTTAATCAGTGATTTGCACGCACCAAATGTTTGACTTTCTGAACGTGGTAGTCATCAGTTGAAGTCGAACCATTCGTTACATTGCATACGACCCAGAGCATCATCTCCGAAAGCTTGTTTCAAAAGTTGAAACGTTTCCGTTGTTCCAGAAAACCGCACATCTCAAAAATCGTCACTAACACTTAAGCACTTTGTACTCAAGTAACAATATCACGAAAACTAAATGGGATATCAACACTCCAAGAATATGTGGTTACAGAGTAGTACAACGCATGCTGCCGACCGCATGTCATTAATTATCTCTATTAGCGTCTAATTCAAAAAGTTAGGTTATTTTTTTAACAGAACTTGTGTATATTAATATCTAGTGTTATATTACCGAATTTTTAAAAATTCCAATGTTAATAATTTCAAATTAGTATTCTGGGAAACAAGTACCTCTAAAGAACTGACTTCATTTAAAGTTATACCATGCATAGTTCCAAAAAACACATCTAATAAACTTTAACAATACGTTAGATTATTATTGATTATAATAATTCCATAGAGGAATTGTTTTCCCCTTGATGGCGGTTGTAAATGGTGTAGTTAATACATTAATAAGATTTAATATAATCAGTATTTTAGGTAAGAATTTATGTATTTTAATTTTGACAATAAAGAACATATTTTTCCACTTTTCCATACATATTTTTTGGAATATAAGTAAACCAACCCGGTTCGAAAATTAAAATTCTTTTTTTTTGGCTCTGTATTTACATTCGAGGGCGTCATATCAGAAGTTGGTTTTGGGTTTTTAGGGCGTATGACCTCATTTAATCAATTCGCTTAATATATTCATAAAAATCAACACTATTCTAACGCATTTTACTTAGGCATATGAACCAATTTTGCAAAACTATAATATCAGAAAGGCCTATGCCTGTAAAATTTCAGATTTGGTTCATACGCCCTTCTATATACGCCCTCGATATATTTGTAATAATATGAATATGTCCTTTTACCTTTTACTTATTCTAAAATTATATATGCAGTAATATTATTTTATTTACAATTTATCTATTTCTCTCTGTTATAGAACTACTCACAAAAAGACAAATAACTACAAAAGTTGTTAAAGCAACATCTTTTTCATTTGTTTCAGTTTTAGTGCAGACTTCTAGAAACTCAAATATTGAGAACACAAGTGCCCTGAAATTAAATCTCCAAGAACTTTTTAAATACTCTCATAAACACTTTAAATTACTCAAGTCATATAAAGTACCTCTCAGAGTTTTTTACTTAAAACTATACATAAATCTTAATAATAAATAAATTAACCCATCAAATCTTGGCCACAGAATAAACAATGCTTTAGGGTGCTTAATATTCTTATTAATTTTATTCATTACTGATCGGTATAATCTGAAATAAATTTTATTGCAGGTGATTAAAAGGTTGGCTAGCAATTAATATGCAAATGGTGTATATAAATTACCATCTATTTTGCCCAAGTAAATTACGACTCCAGATTTATTTACGTAACTAATGAGAATCGTAT
This sequence comes from Anoplophora glabripennis, assembly GCF_000390285.2. Taxonomy (NCBI): domain Eukaryota; kingdom Metazoa; phylum Arthropoda; class Insecta; order Coleoptera; family Cerambycidae; genus Anoplophora; species Anoplophora glabripennis. The sequence goes on from NW_019416238.1 coordinate 1,120,910, forward strand.
TTAGTTAAGCAGTCAGAGTTAGTAACTCAGAACGTCTACCGCTAAATATTTCTATTACAGTTTTAAGGAAACTGCGTAAATATGTATATTAAAACTTAAGTATCTACGTTTGAGATTACCTTTCGCACTATTTATCTTTTATAAAAGTAGTTACAGTTCGTACAATATTTGTTGAGATAGAATTCCGAGAAAAGAATAAGCCTATAAAGTTATGTTCGGAACTACTGTAACAATTTAACGCAGCAGGAGCGTGCCTTAAAATTTTTCGCGTTATTTTCAAAATATTAAAATATATATAAAAAATATTTTTTTGGAATAAAATGTGGTTTTATTTCTTTTACAGTATAGTAGATTACAAATTATAAATAAACTAGATGATAATTACACTGAAAATGCACAGAACGATGTACTTGCAAAAATTATAAAATTTTATACTAGCACTATACTAATCTCATCAATTTTAATACAACTACACAATATTATCAATTACAAATATGAAAATCTGAACACAAGCTGGCACACTCTTTATTAGAAACATTTCGATTTAAACATTTTACATGCTTTTGATATGCAGATACCTTATTGTCTATCTGGATTAGTTATTCAGTGTAACATTTCTGAAATAAATTTCAGTTTGCAGTCTGCAGCAAAATTAATCTTTAAAATTAATTTATAATAAATTCATCTTCTCGCATAATAAATATAAACATTAGTTAGTAAAATTTAGGATGGAAATGGATTATAAAGTTTCAATAAAGTTGAAGTTATTTAATACCCAGGTTTTATTTCATTGATACCACGGAAGTGGAAGACAAAACTTTTTTCTTTAATGGCTTGGTTGATCTAAGTTTAATTAAATTTACCTCAAACGTGTATTAAACTTTTCTGTTACGTTGCTTCTTATTTGTGTTCAGCAAATAATTATTTTCATCGAATCTGTTCTGAAGAACTTAACGTTTTCTATCGTAATGCGTAAGAAAATCAAACTGAAAATTTAGAAGTAGACAAATGTAAAATAAAAAACGTATGAGTCGGAAATATTACATACCAAACTCTAATCTCAACATTTTTAAAAGAATATCTAAAGACGGAGTACAAGATAGCTATGTAATAATAAAAATCTCCTGAAGAAGTTACTATTCCTCATATTTTCGAACTGGCCTATATACACAGGGTGTTTGGGAAAGTTGGTACAAAATTTAAGGGGGTGAAAGTAGAGCCAAAAATACTAAAAAAAGTTCCTATAAACATTGGTCCTCCGGAGCACCGTTACTGAGATATGGCCCTCCAAAGGAATCTTATCATTTGGATATTTTTTAAAATAACTCTCTTTCTGATTGATTAAGAACGGAATGAAAATTGTAGGTAATAATCATACCACCAGGGTCTTTAACTACCATAAGTTTAATCAAAATCGGTTATAAATAAGGATAGTTTTGTAACTACTCTTAACAGAAATTTTTCAAATTTTTTTACTCCCTTGAATTATTATCAAGCAAATAATATTTTTTATTGAATTAGACTCTTTTGATGAAAAAATGTCTCTACTTTTTTTCTTCGAATTCTGCGTAGTTTAGTCAGAAATAATTTATTTTTTAAATAATGTAGATATGTATATTTAAATAAATTTTTATTTTGAATTTTAGGTTATAACTTTGTAACATAAAATGCATAAAAAACATAAAAAAACTTAATTCTGAGTGCGAAGCAATGACTCAAATTGTCCACCTTGGACCGAAATACAGACACATAATTTTCTTAGGAAGTTGAATCTAACACGCTGAAAAATTTCATGTTGAATTCGTATGGCATCGAAAGCTGCACCAATACGTTGCCGCAACGCTTCAGTGGTAGTCACAGGCGTAGCATATAAGTCGCCCCATAAATAAAAAGTATCCGCATTTATATCTAGCGAACAAGGTGGCCACGGTATGGGCGCGTCATTTCCACGATCAATCCATTTTTCCGGGAATGATAGATTTAAAAAATCCCGCACTTGCTGAGCATAATATGGAGGAGCTCCATCTTGCAAAAAAAAACATATTTGCTCTTAGTTCAAGAGGAATATCGTCTAGCAGGCCTGGAAGATCATTTTCCAAAAACTTTAGATATACAACACCTCCCAATCGATTTGGTAGAAAGAATGATCCCAAAAGATGAGTGCCAACAATGCCGACCCAAACATTCACCGAAAATCCCCGATGATGACGAATTTTAACAATGGCATGGGGATTTTCATCACACCATGTATGAAGATTGTGCAAATTGATAAAGCCATCCCTTGTAAAGCAAGTTTCATCGGTAAATAAAATATTTGATACGAAAGTATAATTAACTTGTTGACGACCAAGAATTGTGCGACAAAAACGAAGGCGGGCAGCATGATCTTCTTGAAGCATACCCTTTGAAAATGGTAAGGATATAATCCATTTTCCCTAAGCAACTGCCATCAAAAAATTTTTACATTACTTCGTCTAAACCATACGTACGCCTCATTGGACAACCAAATTCACGATATCTTGCAGTTAGGGCTTCTGATTCCATCGTTCTTGCATGAATTTTCCGAAACAATATTGCAGAAGGTTGCCTTCTATCAGGAAAACGTTGCCGATATTCTCTTTGAGCCGCCGCACCAGACTATTTCCATTACAGAAACCATAAATAAAATGCATATCGGCATATTGACGGTTAGTAAAAGCATGATGGTTCATGGTTATAAAAATATCGAATGAAATGCAAAATTGAACACAAAAATCACAACTAAGAAAATACTGAAACATAAAAATTTAAATCATAGTGCGCGAAAGTGACAATCATTAATATCATTACAATGAAACTGTCACTATGAAAAATGCCTACTATGTAAAAATGTTTAAAAAATGTTACTGTTCTGTCATACATTATTTAAAAAATAATTATTTCTGATTAAACTACGCAGAATTCGAAGAAAAAAAGTAGATATTTTTTTTTTTCAAAAAAAGTCTAATTCATTAGAAAATAATATTATTTGCTTGATAATTCAAAAGAGTAACAAAAATTCAAAAAATTTCTGTTAAGAGTAATTACAAAACTATCCTTATGTATAACCGATTCTGATGAAACTTATGGAAGTTAAATACCCTTATAGTATGATTATTAGCTACAATTTTCATTCCGTTATCTTAATCAGAAAAAATGTTATTTTAAAAATTATCCAAATAATAATACCCCTTTGAAGGGTAACGGTGCTCCGGAGGACCAATGTTTATAGCAACTTTTTTACTATTTTCGGCTCTACTTTCACCTCCCTAAATTTTGTACCAACTTTTCCAAACACCCGGTATATATGGGAATGGGAAATAAATAGTCTCCAAAGTAAAATACAATTATTTTGATCTTAGGGAGTATAATTTCAGTGGGAAGTGAAAGATAGAGTTTAATACGTATTTAGGTATTACTTTACTAGATTTAAAGTGTTTAATTTTCTTCGTCGATTCAAATATCGTTTATTTGACTCTTTGCAGTTTGCAAGGACTTTCGACTTTAATTTTTTTTTTAATTTGTAAATTAATTTCTCCGTCTCGACTTCGAGGTAATAATTTCACATCAAAGTAGTATACCTAATATCAGATTTCACCATTTTCTAAATTAAAAATTCCGTAGTATTCCTCTCTATAATTCATATTTACGTAAATCTCTGTATATGAAAACATTTCTTAAGAACATAGCATTAAGTACAGTAAGTTAAATTGAAATTATAAGTAAACTAGCTTTTACCCGCGGCTTCGCTCGCATTGAAGCCATTAATTGATTTCGTGCAACTTTAGCGGCACGGGCCCGCGACGAATTTTTGGATAGACCAGATTTCCGCTTCCGAGGCATTTTTAAAGAAGAACAGAGTAAGAATTAAAATCACGAATTAACCACAAAAATGACACCTAACCTGAAACAATAAATATAGAAAATCTTTCGTAAAAAATATATTTTTTTTAATAAAAAGTATCCTATGTTACTTCTAATACCTCCAAGAATATGTGTACAAAGTTTAGTAGGGATTTCACTTGAGTAATTAGTATCTAGAGAATATGAATTTCTTCAAACCCAAGTACAAAATCATCTTTTTTAATATACAGGGTGGTCCCGAGGTAATGGGCCAAAATTCATGGGTAGATTCCCGAAGCTAAAATATTGCGATTTAGCCGAACTTGCCTTAGTCCAAAAGTTGATAGTTAAAAAGATACAGGGTGTTAAATGTAAAATATTATGTTAGTTTATTTCCATTTATTTCTTAATAAATGCAAATATCTACACAAAATTTTGGGGTTTGGGGTTCTTTGGATAGAGGAATTGAAATTTGTTCACATTTTGGTTATAGTTCATAGAGGGCGCCAGCTGCCGTAGATTGAAGGTATTAGAAACGACATAACTTTTTTGTACTTAAAGGTATCTCATCTTTGGTATCAAATTCTTATTTTCCAACTTTTTTTACACAAAAAAGGTAGACTTTATGAAAGTAGCTGTCTCGCACCGTTTCCGAGATATTTGACTTTGAAACTTCCAATGCTAATAGTTGAAATAATTAAATTAATTTAGAAATTTCAAAAACAAGGGTTTATTTAGAATTAAAAATTGTAATGCACAGTAAAATAGTAAACATTAGTAAAAAATATACCTTTTTGACAATAATTACTCAAAATGTCCATCTCTAACTTCAATACATTTATCAACACGTTTATTAAAAGATTGTCTAATTTTAAAGTATAAATCCTTAATGCGAAATGACTTTGCAGCATTTAAAACTTGCTACTAAAGTTCTTCTCAAGTGTTTGTAGTTTCTCCATAAACAACTGATTTCATGTAACTCCAAAAACGAAAACCTCGGCATTCTATCTCACATTTATGTACCTATACGAGTATACAATTTAATTTGAAGCTAAGATGTAATTTTAATTAGATACGAATAATATTTAATAGAAATTAGCATACAAATGACAGCAATAAGACAAGTGGAAGACGTTAATTATTTGATTTTCGTCCAGATCCTACTTAAGAAACTTTACCGCTAAATTAATAATACCTGTAGGTACTCAATTGCAACTTAATGCAACAGCATTGGAAGTTTCAAAGCCAAATATCTCGAAAACGGTGCGAGATAGCTACTTTAATAATGTATACCTTTTTTGTGTAAAAAAAGTTGAAAAATAAGAATTTTTACCAAAGATAAGATACCTTAAAGTACAAAAAAGTTATGTCGTTTTTAACACATTCAATCTACTGCAGCTAGCGCCTTCTATGAACTTTAATCAACATGTGAACAGATTTCAATTCCTCTACTCAAAGAAATCCAATCCCCAAAATTTTGTGAGGATATTTGCATTTGTTAAGGAATAAATTAAAAAAAACTGAAATAATATTTTACATTTAACACCCTGTATCTCTTTAACCATCAACTTTTGGACTAAGGTAAGTTCGGCTAAATCGCAATATTTTTACTTGGAGAATCTACCCATGAATTTTGGCCCATTATCTCGGGACCACCGAGATAATGGGCCACGTTATAAAATAGATTTATATGTAGAAATGGTAATTGCCAGAAAATTACATATTGTCCACCATTTGCTATTGACATTACCTTAAACGGTGAACAGGTATAATTTTAAATCTTTATTATCGAAATTTGCAGAAATCTGCCATATATCAGTTATGATAGTAATTTTAAATTTTCTGTGTCATCCAAATGGTGTTTACAAACTTTTGACTTTTAAGTACCTACATGAAAAGAAAAATCGATGGGCATTGAGCCTGGCAACCGGACTGGCATTTCCACTGTATTGTATTTCTCAATCTTCCATCGTGAACATATAAGCTCTAATGGGTACTGTATAGTGTGAGGGCGGTCTATCTTGTTGGAAATATACTTGGTCGTATCTGAAATATAAAAACCGAATTTGTTCACTTTAAGTGTATCTTCAACAAGCAATTTGAAAATTCATTTTAATTATTGTTATCAACACATTTTTCCAAAAAATTTTTGTAACGTTATAACTCCAATTAAAATTATTTTATTCTGAAACTCCAGTTCGTTCATTAGTCTTAAAAAGGTTTTGACCAAAATAATTTCATAATTTCTGAACAATAGGTGATATACCGCATAGTACATCACGAGCATCTTCTCATCCGCGTAGATAACTAGAACCTCATGTTAAATATTTTAATTATTCATGACAGATAACACAAATATAAGTTAAATGTTTTTATATACAAGGTGTAACTTTAAGTGGAAGGTCAGTTTTTTACGGGTAATAGTACGTGTTTCCCTGAATACAAATCTGAAATTCTTTTTTGTTTAATCAAATAAATAGTTTAGTTATAATTAGTTTTTTAAAATGCACTTTAATTCTTATGTACGGCGCCACTGGGCAATGTAAACTGTGGCACCCGGAATTTGTATTAGTGCATTATCAACGTTGCCAGTTGTTTTTAAATCAACCTGCATTGTGAGAAGTGAATAATAATTTGGTAAAACAGATTACTTTTGTATAACTTAGCGACGTGTTACTTTAAAGTTACCATAATTTTTTATATCACTGTGATCGAAGCGCTAAACAATAAAAGAAAATTCTATCGTTTCTAAAAAAATAAAATAAAAATGTTTACATAATTTATTAATTATTAACTATGTAATATGAGTATTGGTAGGGCGTAGATTTTTAATCAACTGTTAGACAGTGAAACTAATGAGTAATAGTTTAGTGAAATCAAATTGCTTTAATATTACAACGACGGCGACGTGTCATTTTAAACTCACCATATTTTTTTGACTTTAATGTGGACGAATCACTGAACATTAAAAAACCGCTGTTCTGTTGCGACGTGCCTTTGAAAAAGCATTTTGTCGACTATTCTCGCACCTGACATAAAACGGGAATGGCACAATACTTCAATTTCATTTGTTTACGTTTTTAGTTAGTCTTCGACTTTATCGGTTTGGGAGTGAGTACCTTTGTGTGGTGTAAGTATATAATCTTATAAAGTAATTTATTTCAGTGTTCAGTGACGATACAGTGTAATTTTGTGTTTTCATTTTCAAGTTTTTGTACATTATGAAAATGCATGTACATATACGAATTAAGAATGGTTAGAGCGTACTTTTTGTCAGGAGCAAAGAAGACGTTACCAGATGGATTACGCCGACTTATAAGCACCGAATAAGAAGATGCTTCTTGGATGGGTCAAATTCAGAGAATGAGAAATTAGGAACCAGAAATTTTGAACGTCATGGAAGAGGATCCTGCTACCAGTAATCAAAACCTCAAAATTTCAAGTGTTATGTTATACATTTTAGGTGAGCAAACAGATTCTTTATTTATTTTTGTGTATTTAATTTATCATTATTGATTATTGCTTGAGTTCCCTGCTACGTATTGGTTCATAGTTTATATTATTTAAAAGAATTAAACTTTCGTTTTTGTGGTATAATAGGGTTCGTAGCGAATACCCACACAATATAAGTAACGTTTCAAGGAGCAGTAGGTACCACAGTCTAGATAGACCTAGGCTGTGGCAGGACCTCACGGCGAGTGATGTGGATTTTTATTAACCTTTCCTTTAAACATAAGATTTGGCGACAATGCACAGCCCAGTTCTCAATTCTGCATGCGCTGCGACTTAAAAGTGCCGTTGTTTGAGGTTACACTAGTTTGTCCAGCGGTGGAGTATGAAAATTACTAAAAAAAAATTAAAAAAAGATAAAGTTTTTTAGATGGAATTTGAAAAAATAAATTATTACGTGTTTCTAAAGGTCAAAGAAAGCCGCTGTATAAATATGACCGCCACTCATACATAACGGGTCAATAATTTAAATAGAAGAATGCGTATTTTTATTGTTAAAATTCAATATTATATGTATGTAATTTTGAAACTCATGTCCAGAGGTCTATTAATATGCCGTTGTACAATATGTCTCTATTTAATAATTATTTTAAAATGTTTCTATTTGTACTTTAAAAGCTTTATTATTTAATCTTTCATAAGTAAACGTCAGAAATGCGGCGGAAGAGATGAATAAGTATTTTACTTGCTGTTTCATCTAGTTTGATAATGTGTTTTATCCCTCGAGGCATATAAACAGCCATTCATTATCTTGTAATTTCGCACTATGTAAATTACTCTTCAGGGAACTTCATATTTTAGAAGTTGACCGTATAAATTTTAAAGTATGTACCTCTTTACTTCTCCGAATACTTCAGCTATGGATTATAACATTTGCAGGCAACATCTTATACTTATAATTCAATAAAGAAGTGTATAATTGATGTAAAAAATACACACGGTATTTCATGGCGAACTATATACAGGGTTATTCACGCAACTGGTTCATTAGAAGGATACGTAGTTACCATGATAGGCTTTTATTGAAAATTTTAATAACTAGGTGAACCGCATTTTAAACAGAAAAGTGGTGATGATTGACTTAGATTTTTCTAGTGAATTCAGAAATGCGAAAATATGCAGGGTGTTCCATTTAAAAAAAATTACTTACATACGTTTGAACTTTGTCAATTAATTTTCAGGGCCCTGTATAAAACTGGCAAATTTTTTAAACATCGTAAGGAACTCCATGACTTCTACTTTCATTGACCCAAAAATAAATATTTTCGCGTGAACTATATCTGATTACACAGCCACACACAAAAAAAGTAGTCCGTACTTTTCATGCGACATATGTTATCCGTAGTATTTTTGCCTCCTGATCACGAATCCGGTGTCAGAATTGAGCTATCACATCACAGGAATTTTCTAACCTCAAAAAACAGGTCAAAAATAGCAAAAATTTACGAAAAAGTGCTAGGAAAAATAAAAAAAAATTTCTATATTCAAATGTTTATTTATATGGTTAAGACCCCGCCGAATGTGAATCCCCGGTCAGAATCGATGGTTCTTTTTCTAACCTCAAAAAACAGGTCAATTAAGGTCACAATATCACCAAATTTTCAAAAAATTTGGTATACGAGGGTTTTCGGGGTCGCTGATCACGGATCCGAGGTCAATTTTGCAAAATTCAAAATGGCGGATCCACGATGGCCGACCAAATTTTCAAAAAATAACCCATTCGCGAAAAATTTAGTATAAGGGGGTTTTCGGGGTCGCTGATTACTGATGCGAGGTTAATTTTGCAAAATTCAAGATGGCGGATTAAAGATGGCCGAATAAATATTCAAAAAATAATATTCGTGTCAAATTTAGTATAAGGGGGTTTTCGGGATCGCTGATCACGGATCCGAGGTCAATTTTGCAAAATTCAAGATGGCGTATTCAAGGCGGACGATCGAGGTCAGAATTGCGAAATTCAGTTTGTAATATATTTGTTTACTTTATAACCCGAGTATTCAATCATGTTTTAACCTTCTTAAAGTAGGTACATAGGTAATTGATTAATTTTTTAAAAACGAATTTTGTAAATCTGATCTCGGATTCGTGATCAGTGACCCCAAAAATCCCCGTATACTATATATATTGGAACCGTATATTCCCGTATATTGGCGCGAATCTGTTATTTTTTGAAAATTTGGTCGGCCATCCTGGGTCCACCATATTGAATTTTGCAAAATTGACCTCGGATCCGTGATCCGTGAAAACCCCCGTATACCACATTTGGCGCGAATTTGTTATTTTTTGAAAATTCGTAATATCTGACCTTAATTGACCCGTTTTTTAGGTTAGGCAATTCTGACCGCGGGTTCACGTTCGGCAGGGTCTTAACCGTATAAATCAACATTTGAATATAGAAAAAAAAAAAGTATTTTTTCTAACACTTTTTCGTGAATTTTTGCCTGTTTTTTGAGGTTAGGAAATTCCTGTGATGTGATAGCTCAACTCTGACACCGGATTCGTGATCAGGAGGAAAAAATTCTACTGATAACATGTCGCGTGTAAAGTACAAACAACTTTTATTGTGTGTGGCTCTGTTATTGTTCATTTCTCCAGATACGAAAGATAATACGAATTATACGAAGGCTAAAAAGACCCCGCGCTCTAAACTAACTAAAACATAATTAAACTATAGTATTCAAATAATTATAATGCTGCTAAGAGTTCGGAGTTCGACAGCAATATCAGCAAATTTATTTTGAAGGAAGAACCCCGTCAATAACCTGTAAAGAATGTTATTAGAAATCTTAGGTGGACAAATAACAGCCCCGATTTTACTTCAACAAAATATATATTTTAAAAACCTCAAAATTTGCAAATATTGAGAGAAAAAATACAGGGCGAAATGTTTGATAATCATGAATTTATTTTTAATGCAATAAACAGCAAGTTAAAGCATATTTTCAACTGTGTCATTCTCAATTACGGGCATGTGGAAAATTTGTAAAAATTGGTAAGTATTTTAATGTTATTCCGTTTTTAGGAATTCTCCTTATGTTGTTATAAAGGTTAATTATAAAAATAGTTTTCGTTTTTTGAATGATGCATTTTAATTTTTTTAAAGAATTTTTTACTGTAAACGTATATTTTATGCAAGCAAAAAGTGACCGCAAAAATCGTCCGTTTTTTCACAATTCGAAGAGAACTAAATAAAATAGATAAAAATATGTTTTTGGTCTCAAATTACTCGTCGTAAAATAAAAAATTAAGATGAGCATAGTTTTTTGAAAATTTTCAAAAACTACCCCTATTTAGAGGTTGAAAAGACGCCCAAAATGAACAATTGAATATTATGAATAAATATAAAATGTGAATTTTTCGATCGAACGATTCTTGCTACAAAGAAAGATTTATTCTCATGACTAAAATAAGCATGTTGAATTAGAGAATCCACCCCTAAGCGCGCTCAAGGGGTGGAATCATCCCCAACAATCGAGAATATCAGAAATAATTGTAAAAATTTCAAAAAATATATTAATATAATGCACATGCTAATAGTTTTTATATCAATTGGTAATATTCAAATTCATCATTTTTGGAATTGTTTCAACAAGGGGTGATGTTTAAAATTTTCAAAATACTAAAAGCTAGTTTTTTACATTTGCGACCAAAAACATGTTTTTTTGTATTTTTTAAAATTCTCTGCGAATTGTGAAAAAACGGGCGAAAATCACAGTTTTTTGCGGTAACTCTTTTGATAAATCAAGAGATAAAGGAAAACTCCTACATTTGTATTTAAAGTTTTATCTATCTTTAATGATTAAAGCTGTGAGTGTCAAAATACAAACACCCTATACCTACATTCCGTGACGTACTAATAACCCACCTTGTACCTTAAAAAATTATTAAATATTAAAAAAATATATTACTAGCTGTTTAAAATATCATTATGAATTTGTTTATTTAGAAATATATTTTCTGCAGTATTTCAATAAAAAAAATGAAAATAGTATCTAATTAACGAAATTATGATTAAATAACCTAACTGTGATAGAATATCTGTTCGTCTGAAGTCATTTTTAGCAGTACCTACTTCATACATTTAAGAAAGTAAATACAGTAACACAAAAAATATGCATTGATAAAAAAAGTGTACAAAATAAATCCGTGCGCGTGACAACATTGCCAAACCGTTGTTTATGCGTGGATACACGTAAACATTGTCTCGGAATGCCGGCCGCTGCATTTGAATCCTCCTAAAATTCTGCTTGTGGTGTACCTAAAAAAAAAATCCCTCATATTTTACTTTAATTTGATTTCATTGTATTTCAAGCCATGTGTTTTATATTTTCGTGTACTTTTATATTCTACAGTATTTCTTTAGATATTAATTTTATCTTTTTGTATTTCATGTACTTTGTGTAGTTTTCATGAGTATTATTTGTATAAGTTAATATTTTGCTAATGAAATTAACCCTCTCTTTGTTTTATTATTGTATTTTGTTACCTTTTATTCCACTCATATCAACTGTATTTTATTTCATGTTCTTTTAAAGCGCATTCAATGCCTTACTAAAATTTATAGCGTCGCAAAGCTAACTTTCATTTACTAATCTAACTTTTATTGGGATTAATTAAACGTTATCTTATATTTAAAGTACATACCTACCAACTACGTCCCATTTACGTGCAGTATTTTAATTAACATGTGTATTGGATTAGTTGTTTATCATGAAAGCGGCAAGTAGTGCTTTGTTTTTAACACGAGTTTGTGACCGTTGCCTTTTCCCATCAATCTTTTCTTCGAAAGCTAAACAAAGTATTAATATCGGGTACACATAATCATTAATCATTTAATAATATACGCCTGTTTTATTAGAATAAAACGAGAAAACAAATCATTTAAAAACTAAGACAAATCCCATTAACCATATTGTATATTATTTACATTGTTTGTAATGTATGGAAACTTAATGTACAATATAAATAGTTAATAGAATTAATACAGGGTGTCACGTAACGAATGTTACATACTTCAAGGGTATAATCTACTAGGTACCCAAATGGTGTCGATTTAACCAAACTTACTTAAGGTGGCCATATCCCTGGCCGAGAAATAGTCAAATTTCTGGCATTTTTAGGTACTGAAATCTTGAAAAGTAAAACATGTAGAACAAAAGTAAGCACAAGAATAAAATCCTTGATGTTCTGATTATTCATTATTACTATTTAAATTTACTCAAATAAAATAACTAAAAAAAGCGTTTGTAAAACATGCGTTTGCTGTTATCCTAACCCCACATTTTAAGAATGATTTTCATCTACTTAGAAATAAAAGTAAACCATTTTATATGTAGGACTGAGCAAGTAAATGTTATAAGAATATTTACATGTGGAGTTATATATAAAAAAAGTTAGTATTTTCATAGATTTCAGTACCTAAAACCTTGATGGTTTGATCGTTTTTTGCACCTGTTTATTCGTTTTACTGCGGCGTCTTTGAAAATACCCAGATGGCATGACATAACATTCCTATTATTTGATAAGCTTTAGATTATTCAGTTATTAAATGTTTGAAATTATTTGTCTTTGCGGAAAACACTATTTAAAGAATATGGGGCCCTTAAT
>NW_019416238.1:1135355-1165168 GCF_000390285.2 Anoplophora glabripennis
ATCAATAATTTCTTTGTTTTTCTCCACCTTCCTGATTATTCTGTCCCTAGCTTTGCTTAAGGTCCATGCACAGAAATTTTCAGTCTTTGGATGTCCTTTTCAAACACTTTTTCACACCACTACTTATAACTAACACATTTTTAACAAATGTCCTTTTACTTTTATTTACAATTCTATAAATTATTTACTAAAATATTCTTTATTTTATATTTTTTCTCTGGGTATTCTTACAAAGTCACCTTTAGCTTTGACATTTGTGACATTTATTATAAAATTTAACATTTGATGAAAAATTTTTATGTTATGGTTTATGTTGGATTGAGATATCTTCTTCAAGTTTACTCGCCTTCCTGCGATATGTATATCCGATTTAGATATATAGACTTTAAGCTTTCATTTGATATAAGTCACTCTAGGTTTAAATTCGTTTAAAGTGTCGATGTCGTGCATTTTTATGAAAAGTTACTCTGTACTTGAGAATAAAATTAAAAGATTATTATTTTTATACTATGTAATATCATTATTCATTACTAGTTTTATATCCAGAATTTCCATATTAACAATTTTATGCCAATTTTGTGTTGCTTTAATAATAATTAAAATTTTTATACGACTTTAAGTTCGGTCAGGCAATATTTTCATCTGAATTTCTACATTAACATTTCAAATTCGTTACAATATGAAGAACTTTATCCGAATCGCAGACAGCCTTCTCATACATTGCTTGCTTCTTTATTCACCAGAATAAATTCTAGAAAGAATAGAAGAAAATCCCGAAATTAGTATTCATCGTTTGTCAGCAGTCACAGGAGTTGGCCGCAAAACTGTTTCAACTACACTCCACACGCAGCAGTTACAATGTTTCCATTTTCACCCTGTACAGAATTTGCTTGAACCAGATCGCCCGCTGAGATCAATATAACAGGGATCACACTTTTTTCTGAAGAATTGCCTTTACAAATCAAGCTGTTTTTACCCGTAGAGATGTTTTTAATTAATTTTAAACTATAACATGTGGAGTGAAGAAAATCCACACGTAATAAAAGAACATCACTTCCAAAACGAATTTTCAGTTAACATCTGGTGTAGGATTATAGGAAATTTTATTTTGTGGCCTATCGCTCTACCTGCAAGGTTGAACGTCCAAAATTATTAGGAATTCCTTCGGCAAAAACTTCGAGGGGTTCTTAAAGAAGTACCCATTAATACTAAACGACAAATGTGGTTCATGCACGATGATGCCCCTGCTCATTACAACCATTGGGTAAGATATCATTTAAATTTAAATTAAGGATTCTTGGTCTTCTCGTTGTTCGGATTTTAATCCGTTAGACTTTTACCGTTGGAGTATTTGAAAGGAATTGTTTACAACTCTGTAACACTTAATACGGGAGAAGAACTTTGGGATAGAATAAAAGACGCCGTACGATAAGTTAGACGAACGTATAATTCATTTCCTATTCTCAATAGTTCCATAAAACGTTTAAGGAAATGTGTCGAGGAGAATGGAGAACACGTAAAACATTTATTATAAATTAGTAGACTTTTTATTACTGCCACCTTTCAATTTATTATGTTATTATGTTATTTATTATGTTTATTATGGATGATTTCCAAAAAAATATGAGGTATGTGTTAAATATTTTCTGTAATATCTTAATAACTTTTGATAGGTATATAATTTTTGTGTAGAATAAAATACTCTACCAATTTCTGTTAGTTTCGCGTAAAAATTTAAATGTACAAAAAAGTTACAGAAGAATATTCACAAAGGCTTGTAGCAAAATGAACGCCTTGTATGATTTAACCTAAGCGGACATAATCACTGCATACTTCATGAAGAGAAACTAATCGGTTAAATGGGTTCTGAGTTACGGACAAAAAAAAAGAAAAAAAAGAAACTTTAACACCCTGTAACTTTTTTTCTACATTTCTTTTTTAAGCAAGTTTGGTTAAATCGACACCGTTTGGGCTTTAGAGTACAGTTAACGCTTTATATATAAATAATGCAAAAAGAAGGTGATTGCAACACTTGACAAAACACGTCAGAAACAATTTCTTACACGAGTTGCATACAATATAAATCCATTTCTACCTTAAATATTATTTTCCCTTCATTTAAATACCTACGTCGTAACCTGTCTTGGAGAAATAGTAAATAGTAAAATAGGAGTATGTAAAAAAATATATATACAGGGTGTCCCATAAGCACATGATCCAAAAGGTACTGCGACATTCTTTGGCTCAAAAGAAGACGATTTGATCTAACTTTCATTAAGAAAAAATGTCTGGTTCCTCTGCTATTGACTGTCAAAGTTCTTGAAAAAAAAAAAATGTGTTTTGTAATATCTGGAGAACGTTACGATGGATTTTAATGAAACTTGCTGTGGACTTATTCCTAAGTAAAACTCATGTTTTGATGAAGCAACGCGTTCATCTGCCTTGGGCTAGTGGTAAATTCTTGAGTTCTTGGTACAAGAATTACCAGAACTTTTTATTTGATCGCTGGAATTAATTCATTTTATTTTTGTTGATGCATCAGTCCTTTTTCGACATTTTCGTGCACTTGGTAAAATCTTGTAGCATTCATAGTTTTTACGCAAAATTTTTTTTCAATTTTAGACAATCATTATCACTACTACTCAAGTACAACAACTATTTACTACAATTACTACTATCGTAGTAAGCGGTGATGTCATTTTATAATAAATGAATTGTCAATCAATTCGTTTAGAATGGCGTTTTCTAATGAAGAGATGACTGACTAATCAAAATCTTAGGGTTTTGCAAAGACAACTTGGGTGGGAGTGTACGCGTCTACGCGGCGCGATACCCAAATCGGCGGATTCCAAATTACCGATTTACATGGATTGAAAAGAGTTTGCGGGTGACTGGGCAATTTGGTGTTCGAGCAGTTGACTGTGTGGGTCGTCCTCAAGTTCGAAATGCAGCAATTGAGGGGGACGTTTTAAATAGGATCGCTGAAGATCCAAATATCAGTGGAATTTGGCGTACCAAAAAGTACAATTAATCGCATCATAAGACAGCAGCTTCTCCATCATTATCATGCGACGTCTATTCAGGAGCTTTTACTATACCATTTTGAGAGAAGACTTCAATTGCGCCCCTTTATTTAAGGAGCGTCGGCACGCGATCCAAATTGCACCAGCCGAATTTTATTCACCATTACGCAGAAGAAATCCCTTATGCGAGGCGTATTAACCACTTTCAGGTGGAATTTCCAATAAATGTTTGGGCCGGGATCATCGGTGACATCCTTCTGGGTCCCTATGTCATGCCGCGCCGCTTGAATAGCGAAAATTATTTAAATTTTCTGACGAATACTTTTCCGGTTCTGATGGAAGATGTCCCTCTCGATCTTCGTGCTCAGATGTAGTTTATGCACGATGGTGCTCCTCCGCAATTTAGTGCAAATGTAATTGCACATTTAAATAATACTTTTCCACACAAGTGGATCGGAAGAAGAGGGAGAGATGTTCCTGTAGAATGGCCCCCCAGGTCCCCCAACTTAACGCCGTTAGATTTTTTCTATGGGGAGCCTTGAAGAATAAAGTTTACGCTACTCCTGTGGAATCCCAGGAAGAATTATTGCGTAGGATTCAAAACGAAGCAGACGCAATACGGAAAGATCCAAAAATATTGCGGATGGTTCAATTCAATTTCAATTGAAGGATCCAGTTATGCATCCAGGAAAATGGGGGGCATATCGAACATGTCTTGTAATTCCACCATCATCTACCGTATCTATGTAACTAACATCCAGTTGCAATAAAGAGAATTATATCTTTTCTAAGTACGTCCACAGACAAAATAGCTATCGCCACAGACCGCTACTGGAATAGGCCAGCAGTTTTAAATTTCCGAATTGCTGCTAGAGTACACCACCAACAGAATTTTAGGAAGAATCAAATACAGCGGCCCGCATACCTACGCGTATCCTAGCAACATATAAACAAGACTTTGGTAATGTTGCCAGGCGTACTTACGGATTTCTTTTGTACACTTTTTTATCAATATCTGTTTTTTGCGTTACTGTATTTACTTAAATGTATGATGTAGGTACTGATAAAACTGTTTTTAAAGAATCAACGAAAATCTATGTAATTTCATATAATATTCTGCATCGGTGTTACAATTAAGTATTTAATCATAATTTCGTTAATTAGCTACCTACTATTTTCATTGTTTGGTATTGAAATACTGCAGAAAATATATTTCCAAATAAACAAAATTCGTAATAATATTTTAAACAGCTTGTAATATAATTTTTTTAATATTTGATGATGACGATAAATTTATTTAATATACAAGGTGGGTTATTAGTACGTCGCGGAATGTAGGTACAAGTTTTTTTTTGTATTTTGACATCCACTTATAGGTTTAATAAATTAAAGATAGAAATAAACTTTAAATACAAATGTACCACTTTTCTTTTATTTCTTTTGAAAAATTAAAATTCATCCTTATGAAAATAACAAATAACGATTTTTATAACTAACCTTTACAACAACATAAGGAGAATACCTAAAAAAGAAATAACATTAAATACCTACAATTTTTACAAATCAGCATGCAAGTAATTGTGATGATACAGTTGAAAATATGTTTTAATTAATTTATTATTAATTGCTTCAAAATCGAAAAAATAATTGAAAAAATCTCACACCCCTGGTTCTGTATGTCAGTTCTGCGTTGAATGCAAAAGGTCCGAAGCCCTTATGTCGAAAATAAATTTTTGGAAACAAGAGGTGTGTGACGTCATAGAGTAATAAGGCCGTTATAACTCGGAAGCGGTGCGTTGAATCGAAAAAATAATTAAAAAAATCTCCACACACTCGTGGTTCTGATTGTCTCTTCTGCGTTGAATGGAAAATATTCGAAGTCCGTATGTGGAAAACAAATTTCGGAAAGTAGAGGTGTGTGAGGTAATACAGTAAAAAAGGTCTTATAATTCGGAAACGGTGCGTTGAATCGAAAAAATAATTTAAAAAATCTCCCCACTCCTCTGGTTCTGATTGTCCGTTCTGCGTTGAATGCAAAAGGTCCGAAGTCAGTATGTCGAAAAACAAAAAAGTTAGTCAAAAATTACAACAGCAGTGGCGAACGCATTAACTTATCTCTGTATTGATTGATGATTTGTTGTTTTTTTTTTAAATAATTTTCGTATTCAACTACTCCTAGAGGTTCCAGCAATTTTACATTTTGTTAATTTTTTGAACACTTTGTGTCACAAATATGAGCACTACCAATGGCATCTATGATATGCAACACTTGTGTCAATAATTATTTTACCTATCTAAAGAAATCAACAATAAGAGAGCAGTACCCATCTAAGGATACACAACCTGTATAATGCAAATTTAAAAAAAATGGTGTTAATATCGTACCATATTGGACGTCGACGCACAAATCTAAAAACATTAATTTCAAGTTTTTGAATTTTCCCATTCCAAGGTGATATAAAATAAATAATTAATTAGGGAAATTCATAGTTTTAATTCTAACTTGATTTATTTTATTTAGCATTTAAGGCAAATGTGATTTCCAAACAGAAGATAAGTTCCATATCTCTTTAATTACATAAATGAAAGCATTAAATTTATTTAGCAGTTATTATTTGGCAACAAAGCCACCGCTGGAACTGCCGCCTATTACCAAGTAGAAGAGTTACCACGCTAAATTTTATAGCTGGAAGCCAGCTAAGGAGACCCTGCATCTATTTCGGGTTGCCAATTTCCAGCATTTAAGTAGCAGTCTGTGACGATAAGCTATATTGTCTGTGGTACGTCTTTACATTTTTTGAGTGTTAACAAAAAATAAATCTAATGAAGTAAAATGATATTCAATCCGTCGCATTGCGACAGACTTTAAAGTTGCAACCATTTTATATTGATATCCTAGGCAAAAGAATTGGGAATTATTATTAGAGAAAGCTGCTTCTTATAAAAGGGCAGGTTTACTGCGATAGGTACATTTAAAATTGTTAAATCGCAACGAAACAGAAAACAATTTTTTGCGTAAAAACTATGAATGCTACAAGATTTCACCAAGATACTTACTACGATAGTAGTGATTGTAGTGAGTATTTGTCGTACTTGAGTAGTAGTGATAATGATTGTCTAAAATTGAAAACAAAGTTTGCGTAAAAACTATGAATGCTACAAGATTTTACCAAGAGCATGAAAGTCTCGAAAAAGGACTGATGCATCAATAAAAATAAAATGAATTAATTCCAGCGACCAAATAAAAAGTTCTGGTAATTCTTGTACCAAGACACTCAAGAATTTACCACTAGCCCAAGACAGATGGACGCGGTTGCTTCATCAAAACATGAGTTTTACTTAGGAACAAATCCACAGCAAGTTTCATTAAAATCCATCGTAACATTCTCCAGATATTACAAAAAACATATTTTTTTTCAAGAACTTTGACAGTCAATAGCAGAGGAGCCAAACATATTTTCTTAATGGAAGTTAGGTCAAATCGTCTTCCTTGGAGCCAAAAAATATCTCAGTACCTACCTTTTTGGTCACGTGCTTATGGGACACCCTGTATATATATTTTTTAAATGCTAGGTACCTAGTTTTCCTGTTTATTAGTAAAATTGCAGTTTAGTTGTCTAAATATGCATATATTATCGATAATGTAAATTGACATTTTGAGTAAATTATACAAAAATTGTAAAAGTACATGGTTAATGTAATTTTACTTGCATACAGTACTGCCTACACTGGCATCAAATAACCAATGATCTAGTTTATACTTTTACATAAAATATGAGTGATAGTCAAAAATATAGTAATATGAAAGCAAACTAACATTCACACATATAACGCATCACGACAGCTATTTTTTTCCATTAGTTGTTAAATGAACCATGTTCGTTTTTACAGCCGTAATTCCGAGATATGCCACACCTGAAATATTGTCTTCAATTATTTGACAATGTCAGAGTAAGCCCTCCTGCCATCTGTGCCACAATCAAGTCAGCAAAATTCCTGGAAAAGCTTTATCCTGCTCCTGTAGGTAATAACGCTGTTAAAATATATTTGACACAATTTCTTCCACCTACAATTAATTTTCCCTGTCATTCAAATCTTGAAGGCAATGAAAACGCAATGCTATAGTTGGTGTAGTAATGTATCCGTAACATGAAACATAGGGAAACATAATTTTATATCATACAGGGTATCTCCAGATATGCGAAATGACTTATAAAAGCGAAAAAAAGTTGGTGTTGAAACGATAGATAGCACAAATTTTCGCCTACATGATTAGATCGAGAGTTATATACTACAGCTTGCTGAAGTTCAAGTTGAGGACAGTGTTTTATGTTTCTGCTGTAAAGGGTCATGCAAAAATTCAATTCCCACTTATATATTTTTTTTACTTTTTATAAGGTTTTAGGAAATTTTCTTCGAATCTCAAAGAAATATGTTAAAAAGAAAAACAGTTGAACGTTGCATTTCGAATATGATTTTTTTTTTTAGTGGAGTTATATCCTGAATACTTGGCTTTTGCTTTGATAGTTTTGGTTTATTTACTGATTCTGCACATAATCAAGAATGATTAAAAGCCAAGTAACAGCCAAGCTTAGACAGCCAACACTGCACGAATAGCACTGTCAACTAAAAATACATAAATCTTAGATCGTTCTTAGTTTACCTTTCATAATTATATGAGGACTAAATTAGGACTTCTCCAAGATCATAAGGAAAACTAATTAAAAAATATATCCTTAGTCTGGAACACGATAGGGTTATTATAAAATTCCTTTTATAGCATATTTTTCTTAATGAAATATTGAAATATTTGTTTAGTAAATTTCATAGCGGAAAAGTACAAATACCTACGCACTGGTTCCATGGCAATCTTGATTTTATTAATTGCAGGAGAGTTAATAAATAAACCAAAACATTGTGTAAACTGCCACCTATATGTATACGAAGTCTCTTCAGAAAATAATCGAACTTTATTTTGTCAAACTTATTATTATTAATTTTATACATTATAGTCATTGTCTCCTTCCCAACGGTGTTTCCTTTAAAGTCTGCAACGAATTTGCGTTGATGTTATCAAAATTCTGAACGGCGGCCTTTCAGTACTGATTTTAATTTCGCAAATAAGACAAATTGCGAGGAGTCAGATCTGGCTAGCAAGGAGGTTGAGTGAGGAGAGTAATCTGATTTATAGCACAAAACTGATGAATAACTGAACTGATGACAAAGCTGAGTGTACGAACGCATTGGCATGGTGCAACTCTGGTCTCTTTTAACAGATTTTTTTCACGCAACCGTTTAAAAAGGCCTTGATGGTACACTCGGTCCACCGTTTCTCCTTGAGGCAAGAATTCAAAATGCACAATTCCATTAAAGCCGAAAAAACAGTGAGCATCACTTTGACATTCTGTCTCAATGTCGTAGTCCTAAACATAGCTTTATTCTCCTGTTATGATCCTTTGAATTAATGTTTCATCGTCTTTGGACTCTTCAAGGAGTTGTCGACAACCGTCCATACGATTTTCTTTCTGTTCCGTCATCAAAAGAAGAACAAATTTTACTACAACTTGATGAATGTTCAATCAAAACTTCATGGCATGTCCCAATTGGGATGAATTTCTCTGATAGTCAATCGACGATTTGCAGGGACCAGATCTTTTACTTTCTGAACGTAGGAGTCATCAGTTGAAATCGAAGGTCTTCCTGATCGAGGATCATCTTCAATTCATTTAAATCCTGAAATCCATTCGTAACATTGTGCACGACGCAGAGTTGTTCCAGAAAATCGCACATTTCAAAAATAACGTAAATAACAATATCACGAAAACTAAATGAGATATCAACAATCTAAGAACATGTAGTTACAGAGGAAGTTATGCGCAACGCAATGCTGACAACCGTATATCACTAAATATCTCCATTAACGCGTTATAAAAAGTTCAGTTATTATCTGATCAGACCTCGTATATCACTTTAATTGGAAAGAGGAAAGAAATCCAAAAAACGACAAGCATACAGGACGTTCCACTAAGGAAAATATAAGTTTAGTTTATGTTTCTGAAATGGCAAGAAAATGCCATATTTTGGTCTTCTGGACATCTAGAAAGGTAAAAAAAGATAAAAGGTATAGAATGTTGTGAATGGCTGTATATTACTGTAACTGAGTAGTGGTCTGATTTTAATTGTAAATATGGTTTAATGGAACTTATTACAATGTCCTATAATTTTTTTTAGTTCTTGTTCTTCAACTGCGTTGCGAAAGATTGCTTACAGCAATATTAAGATGAAACTATCGATTTTCTTAACTTGTCTTAATTATAAATAGCAAATTGTATTGTAGCATACAGTTTATTGCTTCTCCGCCTATCCATTTAATGATTGATACAGATATGTGATAGTAAAAGACGTTTGTACAAAAAATCTTAATGGCAAAATATTGCAAAATAATTTTTAAGCACTTATTATGTTGACAATTTTCAAGTCACATGGCTAAAACACTTCTGTTTCGAAATATGTTGTGGATAACATTGTCAGTTAATTTTTATTATTCCATTGTTACCATTATATCAGCAACAACAATAAAGGCAGTATTTATCAAGTAAATTTATCGTATATATGTAATTTATTCGTTTCTGAGAGAGTAAATTTAATCTACTAAAACGACACTTTATCCCTTCAATTGGAGATTAAAATAGAACCTACTCAATGTAAATGCAATATTTAAATGTTTAACTACAGTAATCTTTGTGTCAATTTTGAATCTCACATTTGTTATTTTTAACTGTTGTCAGCCTTACGGTGAAATCAATTGAGGAGTTGGCATTTTAAAACTCTTAATCAAAATAAGGATTCCTATAATTTCAAATTAAGGAAAACTACAGAAAGAAACCTAATATTGTATGTAATCAGAAGTATGTATTGAGCTCTTAACGACAGAAATCCAGCACGTTTCTATTTGAAATCTAATTACATCCAAGAAAATAATTAAAATTTTAATTTATTTCGATCCCGAAATATATAAAAATCCCATTAAAGGTCTCATTAAATGTCATTCCATGTTCCTTACAATAATTTAAAGAAAACCCTAAAGTTGATGTTGGAATTGAATTGCAATCTTTTTGCGGAAATTGAAGGAGATTCGAAACTCCGCATTCCCCCAGATCTGCGAGGAGAAATCAAAATATAGCCCTATCAAGAATCACTAAGCCACAAAGCTATGCATTTAAACGTTATTTATTTAAAGTTATGTTTATAGTGTGATTGTTCTCGTCGTGGGCTTTTAGTTATCTATAATTAAATCCTTTCACGCCAATAAAACCATTCTGTATTCGCATAAATCGAGTTTTGCTTAAATTAAAGGTGAGCCTTAACCATAACTTACCAAATTTATTTTTGGATGGACATTATAGGTTGTCACAAACATGTTTACATTTCACGAAATTAGTGAAAATAAAATTGTTGTTTTATAATAATGAAGAAAATTATTGAAAATTAGAAAAGGGTTTTTACTTTAATAAGCAAACGTTGATATTTTTGTAAAAGAATTGTGTACCTACTTTGATACGCTGAATCCGAATCCGGGGCCAGAATTGTTTTATCATCTTCCATTTTTTTTTAATCGCGAAAAACCGTCAGACACGGAAAATACAGAAAATCTTGCGTTGGAAGGGATTAGCATTAGGTATAATTGCAGAAACCGACTGAAAGTGACCGCAGGACTATGCCTATACCTTAGAGCCAACATTGGTGAACTCCATTTTTTTAAATTCGGGTTTTTGGGTAAAGTGCCATATATTACAACTCTCTGTTTCTTATGAGTATTTAGTTTAAATCCATAGAACATTTACCCAAATATTACCCAAAATTTAATGAGAAATAAAAAGTTATAACGAAAAACCGAATTGCATGTCTTCACTTTAAAAATTATTAATACTACGAATAAAAAAATATGTAAGCTTGTAACAGTATTTTCACAAGACCTACCCAAATGCGAGAGATTGCTCAGCATTTCCTGGACACCCTGTACGTTTCATTCGTTATGGTAACTGATAATTCAATAGATATAGTCAGTAACCAAAACAGAAGTAAAAATTTAAATACATAAACATTTTAGTAAATATATCCTACCAGACTAGGTATTATGTATGTTAAATAACTCTAATAGTTTTATTTATCAAAATATAATATTTGAACTTAT
Organism: Anoplophora glabripennis; assembly: GCF_000390285.2. NCBI lineage: Eukaryota > Metazoa > Arthropoda > Insecta > Coleoptera > Cerambycidae > Anoplophora > Anoplophora glabripennis. The sequence goes on from NW_019416238.1 coordinate 1,146,573, forward strand.
TACAGTTAACGATTCATAGGATTCATGCACCTCAAGAGGTTCCTTATAAATCAATGTATTTAAACTAATAAAATTCAAATCATAACCATATTTTTTTTAATTTCAAAACTATGTAAATTTTTAATCAAACCGTAATTTCCCAATCCTGGCACGTATAAAAATATTGCACCATCAACAAAAAGGATATCAACAATTTCAGATAAAACATGTTAGAGTACTTATTTTACCGGAACATATATTTGAGTGAAATTAATCAGTTTAATCATTCATTAGTGATGGAAGAGAAACTGAGCTACTGAAAATATGACACTGTTTTCCTATTGTCCTAAGTAAAAATAAATTGCATTATTTTCCACAGTATAGATCCAAAGTATAGGTCCAAACAAATGTTTGATCAATAGATATTTGGGAATATGATTCTCGTAAAAAAATCATTAAATGGTGCTTTGATCTTAATACATATATTAATTATGGTATTTTAAATGACGTAATAACTAAAAATGACTAACATTATGATGTCAAGAACAATTACAATTATTATTATATTCCGCCACATTATAAATATTATATTATATCATACGTGCAATCTTCTGGATTGAACTACAGGGCACTCCTTAAATCCTTCCGATATCAGAGGGGATTATTCGTAATATATTTTTTTTCCAAATAATTTAGTTTTTCAGATACAAAGTAAATCGAAAACAACCCAAAGAAAGAACAATATCAATAAAATAGAGCTTGTTCAATTACGTATTATAATATCGTTACATTTTTCATGTCTATTGTCTGTTTTTTTTAATGTGAATTAATTGGATTGATATACAGAGCCTTCATAAATAATTACGTGACGTGAATATTGTTTGGAACAGTTTTATTTTCTTCATGTTGGCAATCCAATTTCAGTAAAATTAAGACAGTAAGATCCATATTACATTAAAACACCTGTTTCACCGGCTATGATTGGTGTAATTTTTCACGATCGCATTATCTCGAGCGTAGATATAACGGTTTGTTATTGTTCATTGTAAACGAATAATTAATATTGGTCATGCCATGATTTAGGGATTTTTCGTTACCAGTACTAGTTCTGCAATGTTAGTTGTCTAAGCTCGGCTGTCACGTGGCTTGTAAACATTTATGAAGGCGACGACCAAATAAGAATCTATAATTTTCATCACTCGAAATAGTTATATATGTACAAGGTCATCCTTAATATCCTTTTTACTGAAAAGCATTCTTTTGCTATAAAAATGTTTGAATAGAACATGCAAAAAATATTTTTGTTGAATCAGAATATGCAATCAGAAAAGCAATTGGTTATCGGTTGCATCATTGATGGTTATAAGGTTCCAAAAATTAAAACAAAATTAAGCACGTATTTACCGGCAAATTGAAAATGAAAATTAGAAAAAATTTGATATAAATTCGTATTTACCTACTTGAATGAAGACGAATCGATTTCTATAATTAGGTATGTACCTTTGAAAGTGGACGATTTATTTTTCTAATGTGATGTAGTCTACGTCTTATTATGACAAGTTTTTATATGTCAGTGTCATTAGTAATTTGCTTGGTAATTCAAGATGCCGCGTTTAACGGAACCAGAGAAAGTGAGAGCTATAACTTTACTTCAGAATGATTGGTCATTGCGGATGATCTTCATGTATGCAAGAACAACATATTTAAGCTAAAAAAAATGGATTGCGGAGGGTCACGTATGTTATGTTCACGGAGGTGGACGTCGAAAAGTAAGCACTACCTAAGAATAAATCCTTTTGACATGACAGTAGCGGCTTCCTTTGAGACGAATTTTCCTGGATCAGTGCGAACTGCAAGGAAGCGGGTGAAAGATTCGAAAGAATTATGTGGCCGCAAATACAGTTGCTTTGACTCCCCAGTATAAAGAACAGAGGTTAGAGTTTGCAAGACAATTTGCAGGAGGCCCAGACAACTTCTGGGAGAATATTATATTTTCGGACGAAAAAAGTTTTCAGTCTTGCTCCGATGCTTCTGTACCTGTACACAGCGCAGCGGAAGATTCTCCATTAACGCTTGGGCTTGGATAAGCTGCCAAAGATCTGATGTTTGTTGTGACCATGCTGTATCCTCAGAATTTCACTTTCAAGCAGGATAATTGTGCAATTCACACCTCAAGAGTTGCGTCAGAATGGTTCATTGATAACAACATGGATGTTTTACTTTGGCCCTCAAAGTCCTGGGGATATATGGGGAAAAAAATTTACGACAGAAACTTCCGTCCAGTTAACGTCGAAGAACTTTGGGATGCAATTGAAAACGCATGGGATAACATCACTGAGGATTATAACAAGAACATTAATTTTATCAATGCCATGTAGATTACAGTGTTATAAACAAAAATGGTGATTGGACAAAATACTAACTTTACGAATCGCGTCTTTTTGACGACGAAAAGTGCTCCATATTTAGATTTCGTTTACATCGATTGAATGGCCGTTAGAATGTATAATATATTTCAGTATTGGAAAAATAAATAATTTGCTACCTAATTTGGATTTGTTTTGCTCACTAGAACTAGTATGATAGACACACATTAAATTTGACATAATGACAGCCGACTTGAACCTCACATTTTCAAGTCAGCTTCACAAAGGCCAAGTATAGACAATTTGCTTATAAGAGTCGTCCACTTTCAAAGGGCCGGCACTGTACCTCTGGTTATGAAGAAATTTCCAGTTACTAATTAATCAAAAACTGTTTTCTTTTTGTTCGTTTATCGCAACGTCGCTGTCTGGACATTTAACAACATGCCTATTTTAAATTACTTTGGGGAATTTGATTGCAGTACATTATTTTTCTAGAGAAGGTTGTTTGTTCAAAAGTATGCTTTTTCTTTATATTATCATAAAAATATATTTTGTGATCTATGTAATTTTATCCGCTGAATGCAAGAAATATGATTTTTGAACGCATGTTTTTTCGACATCATTTTATTACAAATAATTTTGAATAATATTATGCGTAACTAATAAATATGTTTAGATAAAACTGAGAAAATTCCGTGCCTATTGTGATTATCTGAAATGTTAAAGACACAATATCAATACATTCAAATGATGAATTAATTTATTTATAGGAAATCCGTTCTTATAAAGATTCAGATTGTAAATTCATCAAAATATTTCGGAATAATCTAGCGCTTTATAAAACTTTGCAAAGTTGATACTTGTTAACATTGTCGAAACTTAATAAACCTCCTTAGAAACAGATGTCAACTAATGAGTTTTACAAAGTAGCTAATTTATATATTAGCATTTGGAACTGATGAAAAATCTTGGGTATACAAAGAGCGTATATAAGAAGAATTATTGCTTTTCCTTCTTAGTAAATATTGCCAATATCTTTGTCAAGTTCTTTAGGACCCATTATTTGGACTTTTCCCTTTCTTTGGGCCATAACTTAGGTTTAATACTGTTATAAGTTTGGTAGGAAATGTTCCACCAGGCTGACGCTAAAGGAAACACTGCACTACTGAGAATTGCGAGTCAGCATCATTGTGGTGTATATGACACCATAAAATTTCAATGCACTCTACTCACTCTCGAAGAATGAGAATATTGGCTTTACGTAGAGTCCTTTATTTTGTTGTCGTTATACCGAAATAAATTATTATGGTTAATGAAAGATATGTCTCTGGCACATCAATAAATGATATTAAGAATAAAATCTAAGCTATAAGTAATGTACAAATATACAAGGCGGGCCACCAGTAACCTCTCGATCGCTAAGGTCCAAACGGCAAATGTTATAGAAACCTGTTTAGGCGGGTATGTGTAGGTTGATTACGGCCACATTTTAAAAATATTTCGAAATATACAGGGTGTTCAGGAAAAGTGTACCTACCATATCAAAGTTATGTATTTTTTAATAGAACACCATGTATTTTACTGCATTTTTGGAAGCACCATAAGAAATAGGCGAACTTTATTAAAGGTTGTGCATACCTAGAACTTATTGTTTGTGAGATATTTCAATTTTAGTGAAAATACAGGCTTAGCGTAGAAATTTAATATTAGCAATAAAAAAATAATTTCAAGGAAGCAGCCTTTTATATTTTGTAATTTTGTAGTTAAAACTATATATTTAAGTAGGTACAACTATTTAAAAATTGAACTCTGAGTTTAATAACACAATAATAATTAATTTGGCGGAAATTAATTTTGATGGATTAGCTTCACAAAAATAACAAATTTCCATTCAAAACGATTAAAAAGTTTTATCTGATATACGTATAGGATTTTATGATTTGTATCTTCCTCTTTAATTTATACAATTCTGCTCGTATGTCGAAAATTATTGTTCTAGCGATGCTGTACGCCGCTCAGAATAAATTACTGATGTGATGGTTTTAACCCACTCCACTTCTACTTACTTTAATACAAAAGCTATTAGGGAAGGCCCTGTCGTGAAATTTGACTATAAGGTTCTTCTGAGCTAGATCTTTTGATGATGGTGAATATAATAATAAGTCATTTTCTCATATATTAGGATTACTGTTCAAACGTGATGCTTTTAGAATATTAAAATTAATAGAAGAAAATCATTCGTTTATAAGAAAATAGTGTTGTATCATTATGACTTCCGAAATATGAATTTTGAACAAAAGTCCAAGATATTTTAAGTACCTATATCTCTTAAGGAAATAGAAAAGATACATTGGCGAAAATCGATCTCTAAAGTAATAAGGGGAATAAATTTTAACAAGCGGAATGATATGTATATAGACATATGGCCAGCAATCATCCAGGATAATATTACCTAACGTTCAAGATACGTACCTTCAATCATCATGAAAATGGAAATAGTAGTTTTATTTTCGATGCCTTTTTATACAAAAAAGAAATACAAAATGTTTCATTTCATATTTCCGCTTTGCAATTTATGAAAGTATAAAAAAATTGAAAATAAACTTAATATTAACGGAGTTACATAACCTCATATATGTATCAAATAATAATATTTTTTATATATTTTTTTTGCAGTTAAACGATTTTTTTTAATTTAGTACACTTGTTGGAACTGAACTAAATCTATGAAAGGAAAATCTTTAAAAGTCTTAATATAGATCAACAATTAACTATTTATAAAAATACCTAAAGCACAAAGTCAGAGTCAGAGAACTTGGAACAGAAAAACATTTTAGTAAGGTTTCTGAATTGTCAGTGGAGTCGAGGGTGATGGTCGAGGTCCTATCCAAATTTCGCCTCACTTTCGAATACGTTGATTCTGGGACGAAAGATGTCTTGCCATACCACCACGGTTTGGTATTCCGGCGTCGCAGCCACTGACGGCCTGCCATTCCACCATGGTCCAGAATCCCGTCATCGTGACCGATTTCGTCCAGACCCTCTAACCACAGCATGGCATACCACCATGGATGTCGATCCAAAAGATGAAGCCAATCGGCCTATGAATAACGCACGGGGGATGGAGAAATAGGAATTTCACCACATTTTCCAATTTTTCCGTCGCCGCGACCAATCTCGCTCGGACCCACCAACCACATTATGATAGACCCTAGAAGTTGGAGTCGATCGACCCAGCTATGGACCCACATGGAAAGTAACGTTTTCACGTCACTTTTGAATTCTCCGTTGTCGCGTCTCAAAAACCTCCCTAGAAGGGCAAAGATCAGCTAAATTCTTGAATATCATAAAGAGATCCCTGAATTGTGGGTTTCTCTGCGAAACCATACAAATTTCATGAATTCCAAAATTTGTACGAAAATTTCCAAATTTGGTTTGGAAATGACCAACATCCTGTGCATAACTAATCGAACCATTTTAGAAAGAACGGACCTCTTTATGATATCGTTACACCATTTTACCGGAGACGACGAAAGCGCCCCGCCAAACTAGGGCAGATTTGAAGCCATTTACAAATGTGGGCGAACGTCGACCCGGGCTATTTGTAGGACTTTAGAGGCAGGCGTGGATTACCTGGCTAGAGTGTGTACTCGCTAGAGACCGCCCGATTAATCGGATTCGGCCACATTCGGCCATTATTTAAGCCTTCGGCTAAGAATCGGCTTCGGCCAAAATTAAGCCGAACTTTTCGCCGAAGCCGTTGACATTTAGTGTAGACCGTCGCATCGACATTTGACAGTCGACACTGAGTAAGTTCGAGCCTTCACATGCAAATCCCCGGTCGATCGGATCAGGCAAGGACTACCCGCAATATGTTAGATAAATGTTTTTGAACGCTGGGAGTAGCAGTGTTAGTATTAGTATTAGTTTTAGTATTAGTATTAGTATTAGTATTAGTATTAGTATTAGTATTAGTATTAGTATTAGTATTAGTGAAGACTGATTTAATTCGTAAAGAGAGACATTTTAATAATTTAATATTAAATTATAGAATTTGTTGTTTTATTTATTATTGTTTATTAGGATATATATTATATTTCCAAAACATTATGCATTTATTTTTGACCTACTTTTATGTTATCTTATCATATTTTTGTTTTTAATTAAAATTTTCAAGTTAATAAAAATATCTTCGGCTCCGGCCGAAGGTGACCCATAAACCGAAGTTCGGCTTCGGCCAAAAAAATCACATTCGGTCGGTCTCTAGTACTCGCCCCGCAACTACAATGCAATAACTGGTAATCTTAAAGCACCTATTTACACATAGATTGTTTGCTTTGTATTTTCGGATATAATAAACTTTCGAGCTTGATTTTGCTTAAAAATCCCATCACGAGTTTGATTCACACCAAAAAATCACAGTCACAAGCTTACACGCTCCCAAGCTCCTCAAGCTTCAGCCTAGGCGTAGCGACCATTCCACCTCAGGGTTTTAATTGGTTTAGTAGCCCCATATACTCGTCCCCAGAGACGTAGTACCCAAGTTAACACTTGCAGGGACCACTCAGGGACCCCCATAATAAATCACAGACATTAAGTGCGTGGCAACCACTGAAAACATTCTAGTGCTTAGCAACCATTACGACTCCATTGAACTCACGAGTCCTCGTAGTCCCAGTGTTTCTTTGAAATTCTGTATCAGTGAAAAAATACATACAGGGTCAGTCGAAACCCTCCCAGAATATTTTGAAATTTAGGGTTAGTTGACACTCGAACGATTGAACATTTAGGTGCAGCGCATCGACATCTTGGACCCGCATTTAGATCGTTCCCCAATCCTCTTTGGCATAACCTCATCATCAAGGTCTCAGAGCCAGCACTCCGAATTCTCTCGGGGTTCATGAAGGAGGAGGCGCTCGAGACTTACGGATATCCTCTTGCCAGCGAGCAAGAACCTAGTTTCTTTGCACCGGTGGTAAAAGCGGATCTAGATCAGAAACCATACCTAGAATCCATAATCATGCTGAGGGAGGACCCTGAGCAGTTGCCGTTAATGCCCCAGAGACTTAAGAGACGGGCGCGGCTCAGACTAATGCGTTATCGTCTGTAAGCGGAGCGGCAAAACGACCCATACCGGCGACTTACGTGACATGGCACCCAATCTGGTCTCTAACTACTGAGGTGCAAACAGCCTCAGAAGCCCCATTGTCCCAATCACAATCGCCAGCTCCAGGAAAAGTTGGAATACGACATATATATTTATATGACTAAAATGAGCTTCTAATTTTTTTGCACTTTATTTTTTTATCTTGTATAAACATATCGTGTAGAACTTCACTTATACAATTGACCCAACTCTAGAATAAAACTGCATTAGTGTCATTTTTTAAATAACACTCCTGTGAAACGTTTTTCATCTTTGTCTCATTGCCAGCAATTTTAGGTTTATTAATCTCTCTTTATTGAAACATTTTGAATAGAACGTCTTAATATCTACTTTTGTTAATTAACCAGATATGATTCAATTGAAACTTGTGGTATAATACCTGACATTGCTACTTTGTCTAATATAGCTATATACGAGTAGTTACGTCGTAAGTTCAATAGAATTTCGCTCACTTACTTGTGGTATAATTGAATTCATGTCTGTTCATGACAATAACTCTGCTGTTTATTTGTGAGGAGCGAGGAGTTCTGACTTCTCGTTTCTGGCTTTTCACAGGGCTTGCGAAATTAATAATCATACTTTTACTGTATATGTGTATTGTTTAAAGATAATGATAATTGCTAAAATATTGAGTTAAACAATAAATTACTAAAGTAATGGTAATATTAAATGGCTGAATTTTCTGAAAAATGTTAATTTTTTTTTTGGGTAACAATACTTTTAACAATACACCCTGACGTTTCGAAAGATTTTATCCTTCCTTTTCAAAATTATTCTTTGGACTAAAATGTGAGATTTTTGTCTCTGAAGAATTTTAATCAGTACTGATTAAAATTTACAAAAAAATTAGACACTTATCTTCATTTAATAAAATAGTAGCTGACGGGAGTAAAGGTAAAGGTAATTTTATACTCCTTTTCTAAAACATAATATACCGGGTGATTCAGTTTGATATTCGCGCCTCGTGCCTCTTTTATTTTAACAAATAGCTATAACAAACCCTATATATTTTTAAATCGCCGCTCAAATTCTATCAAATGACATTATTATATCGTCTCCATGATAACATGTGTCAAAATTGCTATAGTCAACTGTTTTTATTCAAATGGCACACTATATATTTTTTTATCAATTCTGGAAGATATTTTTTTTTCTGCGTTCAGCTGTACGTATAAGGAAGTCTATAGTTTCATAGAAATATTGCTACAAAAACAGCAAAAAAAAGATGAATCTTACTTTCAGTACCTTTATTCTGAAAAATTATAGCCAGCTGCGGAAACAACTGAATTTTGACGTTTCTAAATAACGGTTTATCAAAATAATTGACATTTTGTACCCACCACCTATAACTAATTACTTATAACTTACAGTAACCAAGAAAAACAAGATATGATTTTAATTTATGGAGAGGGCCGAAAGAACGCTAAAGCTGCCAATATCGTTTTCCGCAGAGACAACTTCCATCAGATAAAATTTTCGGAAAGTTAGCCAAGAATTTGGCGGCAGATAGAAGTTTTCAAAAGAGAAGAGTTTTTAAACCTAGAAGGGCAAGAGATGAAGAACATTCGATAAAAATGTTAAATGGCCTGCTAGCTAGATCTCCGGATCTCACACCTATACATTTTTTTCTTTGGCCTTACCTACGCGATATTGACAACCTTAAAAACATAATAAGCGTAGGATGTCGGAGATTAAATGAAGAAACACTAGAATGAGTTTGTACAGAGGGAGTGATAAACAGAGCTATTCTGTGTTTCAAAGCAAATGAAGGTCATTTTGAACATTTGAAATAAGTATTTTTTAAATTATTATATTATTATCGTATTAAAAATAAAACATTTACTTTAAAAAACATAGTAACTTGTTTCCGCAGCTGGCTATCATTTTTCAGAATAAAGCTAGCAGTTCATCTTTTTTGTTGTTTTTCTATCAATATTTCTAATGAAACTATAGACTTCCTTACATAGTTGAACGCAGAAAAAAATATCTCTTCCAGAATTGATAAAAAAATATAGTGTGCCATTTGAACAAACACAGAGTTTGAGATGTTAAAATAAAAGAGACAGGGCCGCGAATACCAAACTGAATCATCCGGTATATTGAATTTACGTAAAATATTGCAAATACAATTTTTTTAAATTTGTATCATTGCATTATTGATTATATTTACTAAAAAAAATTTAAAAATTCAGGAGTATACGTTTATATCGCTTACAGTTGCTATAACATGTTACAGATTAGTACAATTGAACAAGTTCCAAATACTGTATCAATTTTATAATTTCTCGAGTTTAATATTCACGAGATGACAGTTCTTTACAGAATAATTTGTTATGTTTTTGATGCTGTTTGACTAGAGAAACTTAGATAACACAAACTTTCCTAGATTAAGAATATCTCGCGAATAGCCTGACCAATAATACATCACAGTCCGCCATGAAACATAAACATCCTATCAAGGAATTAATTAAATGACATTCATCTCTTAAACCGTCCAGCATGAGTTAGTCCGTTCGTGGAAAATAAGTAAATTAATACTTTGGGAGAAAATTATTTATCCCTCTCACGGAAAATAATATTTTGTATTCTATAATTAAAACTCTCGAAGCTTAATTATTTCATTGTCTCACTAATTGCTGCACTGCTTATTTTAAACAAAAGGTGTAATGAACACAACAAATTTCTTCTTCGTAACAAAGATTTAATTTTTAGTTACAAATGCATGGCTGGTCCTTTAGGAAATTTTAATTGAATCCCATTTCCCAATTGTATGCAAAAACAGAAATTTAACTTCCCACAATTTTCATCTGTGAACAAATGTCCTGTCTTCTGTTTCTATTTATGAAATATTTTCAAGCGGTATACATTTGGTAATAATGTAAAAAATGTTGATATATTAATTTCGTGAATGTGCGTACTTTTTTTTATAGAAGGATATAAAGTATTATAAAATGACTCGAAATTTAACAGAAGTGATTGTGTTTATTAAAAATTATATTCCAGTAGATATAGAAATTGTGAAAATTATCCAATTTAACAAGAGGTACTTTTAAAAAAATATATTTACGATCATACATATGACACCGCTTTCTTATTTCATGGAGACAACTGGAGAGATGCATATAAAATTTCAGAACACGACTTGAAAAATATATAGCAATGGTTAGGTCAATTTTTATTTCTTAATCATTCCTAAACCAAGTTTATTGCTTTCTCTCTTAAAATTCTGACTCAACTAGCCTTTAATAATATATACAGGGGGTCCCACATAAAACTTTCCACCTGATTATTTCGTTTAAATGAAGTTTTGAAAAAATTTCAAAAACACGTCGATTTTTTATTTGAAGGTGACATTGAGTTACATTACTTATTTTGTAGTTGCCATCCCTTCGTAGATCGAGGTATCAACTTTGAAATTTCAAATGGCACTACAGGGCGTGTGATACATAGTTATTCGTTTTCAAGAAAAAAAACATTGAAATAAAATTTTTGTAATTTTGTATTTTTACATTTAAAATTGTTTTATTTTAATTATAGCATGTGTAATTGAAAAGATTTTCATACATCAAAACATTAATTACACAGCCCCACAAAAAAAAGTATCGGATCTGGTATTCAGACCCATGTATTTCTATTTATTTTTTCCGCTAAATCCGAATCTGCCTTCAGATTTGGTCTAACGGGTCTGAGTTTTCGGGAAAATTAAAAAAACATGTTAAAATTCACAAAAAACGTCATTTACGATCGACGAAAGTTATAAAAAGTCAAATTATTCTACCAGCTCCCTAGACGTATGATTTTTCACTCGTTTAATTCCAATTTATCATCATAGAGTCAGACAAACTGGTCCAATTTCATTCAAGAACAGAAAATATATCAAAATGCTTAAAAACGCCATTTTCACGGCATAATTCGCGTTGCAGAGTTCTAGTTCCATCTTTTTATCCACCCACTCATTTATGAATTCATACATCTTTCTATCATCCACCTGTACCACCTATAAAACCCACCCATCCACCCATCTATCAATCTACTTTTTGTGCTGGAAGATGAGATAACAGCCTAGAAGTTTGAGAATGCAATAAAACTTGTAGAATACTGTACCTTCTAAACAAAAGAAAACGATATCTACAAATCATTCTTATTTTTGTTGCTATAACGTGTTCTCTTTTCTTCAAAGGATCTATGCAAAGGGTTACGCTTTCGTTTAGTCCCTGCATTTTTCGTTTCTCTTTTTAAGAACCAACATAAATCGGCCATCATGTTGTGATCCCATCTTCCTTGATATCGCTATTCTATAACCTTCATATCCTGATGAGATCGTTCGCCTTGTTCTTCGCTATAATCTCTACGATTTTCAGGAAACCAATCCAGATGTGAATAAAGGAAGTTTTAATACAATTTCTTCGTATTTAGGACTCTTGTTGTTTCCTAAAAAATTTGTCGCTACAACTTTGAAACTAGTCCAAGCACTCTTCTCAACGCTACTCATTGTAGTGAAAAATGTTGCATCCTTGAACAATGTCCGAATCTGAAGTTCATCGAATACACATTCTTTCAATTTCGCCTCAGAAATATTCGGAAATTTTCGCCNGAGAAAATATAAACAGAATTTTATATAAATAAACATACTTGTATATAATTGGAGGTCAAACGAACTTACCTGTAAGTTAGATCATAATTATGCGAGGCGCCCAATCCAAAGTTGAATTTGATTTATAATTTATGCCATGAAATTTCTTCAGCTTCTCTTAACCCATGCGTAATTAAAGATCAAAAATCATCTTCATATTTAGATAGAATGAATTAATTTTTTATGTTATAAAAAATGTAGTAATGGAAAAGTGCGCAAAGCTTTAACAACTATTAATTTTTATTTCACTTCAAAGGACTACATCTACCTCTTGTCTCTTTTTGATGTGTTCCACTTGCTACAGGAGTTTGCTTTTGATGAAACTTCGTATATGAACAGTAGAACAGTAGAAGTCCCGGAAGTTATTTTCAAAGGACTCTATATTTCTAAGAAGTAAAAGATCACTGAAAAAGAGTACATCAAAAGTGTTTAGCAAATAATATTCGATGTCAAGCTTAAATAGTATGTCAGTTGGTAAAGATTTACCTGTATACCAGGTGTCTGGTACAAAACCTCTCAAGTTATAACCCCAATAATTTTTATTCGATTTCAAAATACAAAAAAAATCAACAGAAAGCATTATTGGTTCCAAAGCGTCACACTCTGCCATTACTTTTAGAGCCTGCCTTAGTGGCAGCCGATCTTTGTTCTTGTGGTTCTGTACAAAAATTTGCAGGAGATCGAGAGAGATTGAATTAGGAAATTTCTACAGTGCTAATTGTGCTCATGCATGCACTTCAGGAATTTAAAATATTTTTGTATGTATTAATACAGGGTGTAAGAAGTTTGACTGCCATTAATTCAGCATGAAATAGAGTAATCATAAATGAACAAAAAAGTTATATATTACAGGGACGTAAGATTAACAATTTTCCAAATACAGCGGGTATTAATATTGGGGAGTTTCATCACAACGTGACAATAGCGCTCAACCTAATGCTACACAGCTGATGCACATGAAACATTTAGTAAATTTTAAAACAATTGTTTTCCAGTTTTTAAATAAATAAAATAAAATGTATCGATTTTGTAGTACGAAGATAATGTTGTGCTTAAATTTTACCTCGAATTTGAGTAATTATGAATTTCTTAAAACAGGAACTTAACTTTTACTTTTACTTAACTTTTACTCAAATTATGTATTTGAAAAATATGTAATTAAAGTACCCAAAGATTCACCTCGTCATATGTATTAAAAAAATTTACGTACTTACCAAAAAGCAAAATTCAGTAATTTTTAAAAGCACAAGCACAAAACAAACTACAACATATACCTGTAGACCAGGCAAGTTAGACAATAACTCACAACATTTTTTCTCATGATCCGATCGAGTTGCGGTTTTCGGCATTATCTTCGGAAAAATATCAGGAAAAAAGTCTATATATTTCGCTTTGGGGCTCGAAACTGCATCTTGGAGTGCATCAATTTCTCCGAATTTTCTAAAAATGGTAAAAATTGAGAAGTTGAAAATTGGTAAGTTGTAGAAATTTGTGTGCACGGGCTTTCGGGGTCGGAGATTCCGAATCTGACCCTGAGAAATATTCCTGACGGTCCTGGGGCCCCCTAGTGGAGCAAGAGAGGGAGACTTCTGTAAAACATCGAATAGCTGAGTAATTGCCTTCTAAATTTCCACTCGGGGGGTTTTTGGGGTCGGGGATTCCGATTCTGACACTGAAAAGTGTGCCCGACGGCCGTGGGGTGGGCTTTCTGGAAAACATCGAAAGGCACATCAGATTTTTGCAATAAAACTGCTCCACCTGCTTACCAACCAAGATCTTGTAAGCTCATCTTTACATTGCAACACACGTAAATTTACAGAGATTAGACAAGAAAGGTAAGAAAAACTAACAGGAAATTAATGAGTCGAAAAGAATTATTAATTATTCTGAGAACCAATTTTCTTTTTATTTTCAAGGCAATTAGTGAGACAACTACTATCATATGTTTATCTAACACTTTCACTATCAATCACAATTTTCATTATCAGTACTGTCATCACTGTCTCCATCACTATCAACTATTACATTTTCGACTATTTCAGGATTTGGAGGAACAGTTGGTTCCAAAACAATTTGTACATGCAATTGTGCATGTAATTCCATGCTTAGGAAGGCAATTAGTCAGCTATTCGATGTTTGACAGAAGGTCCCCCCCTTGCCCCCCCGGGGGGCCCCAGGGCGTCGAGCATACTTTTCAGTGTCAGAATCGAAATCCCCGAATGGGGATTTAGAAGGCAATTACTCAGCTATTCGATGTTTTACAGAAGGCCCCCCTTGCCCCCCTGGGGGGCCCCTGGGCCGTCGGGCATATTTTTCAGGGTCAGATTCGGAATCTCCGACCCCTAAAACCCGTGCACACACATTTGTATAACTTTTAGTCAATTTTTAACATTTTTAAAAAATTCGGAAAAATTGAGGACTCCAAGATGCAGTTTATGCACCCGCAATGCAGTTTCGATCCAGCCCTAAAGTGTAGTAGATAGACTTTTTTCCTGATATTTTTCCGAAGACAATTCCGAAAACTGCAACTATTCTAACAAAATTCCGTATTCTGGGTGATTTTGGTCTAACTTGCCTGGACTAATATGCTCAAAATGTCCACCACCATTCTCGATGCACCCATGACACCTTCGAATCCAATTTTCGCGCACTCGATGGAAAACACCCCAAGAAAAGGAAATAGTGGTACGCAAAAAACACTCCGATACAGTCGAACCCAGATACTAACTGAATTGCGTATTGGTGGTTGCTGGACAGCCTAGTACCTCGTGTTAACCGCTGCGCCGTTGTCACATTGCTCGATACAATTTTATCGAATTTTAAATTTATTACAACGCTATTTATTTTTTAGAATTAAGCATAAAGAAGTTCAGAAAAGTGTATTTTATGGTACTCTATGCNTGGATGGGTGGGTTTTATAGGTGGTACAGGTGGATGAATAAATATGTGTATTCATGCATGAACGACTGGATAGAAAGATGTAACACGAATTATGTCATGAAAATTGCGTTTTTAAGCATTTTGATCTATTTTCTGTTTTTGAATGAAATTGGACCAGTTTTTCTGACTCTATGATGATAAATTGGTATTAAACGAGTGAAAAATCATACGTCTAGGGAGCTGGTAGAATAATTTGACTTTTTATAACATTCGTCGATCGTAAATGACGTTTTTTGTGAATTTTGATATGTTTTTTGAATTTTCCCGAAATCTCAGACCTGTTGGGCCAAATCTGAAGGCAGATTCGGATTCAGCGGAAAAAATATATAGAAATACATGGGTCTGAATACCAGATCCGATACTTTTTTTTGTGGGGCTGTCTAATTAATGTTTTGATGTATGAAAATCTTTTCAGTTACACATGCTATAATTAAAATAAAACAATTTTAAATGTAAAAATAAAAAATTACAAAAATTTAATTTCAATGTTTTTTTTTCTTGAAAACGAATAACGATGTATCACACGCCCTGTAGTGCCATTTGAAATTTCAAAGTTGATACGAAAAGGTGGCAACTACAAAATAAGTAAGGTAACTCAATGTTACCTTCAAATAAAAAATCGACGTGTTTTTGAAATTTTTTCAAAACTTCATTTAAACGAAATAATAAGGTGGAAAGTTTTATATGGGACCCCCTGTATATATTATTAAAGGCTAGTTGAGTCAGAATTTTAAGAGAGAAAGCAATAAACTTGGTTTAGGAATAATTAAGAAATAAAAATTGACCTAACAATTGCTATATATTTTTCAAGTCGTGTTCTGAAATTTTATATGCATCTCTCCAGTTGTCTCCATGAAATAAGAAAGCGTTGTCATATGTATGATCGTAAATATATATTTTTAAAAGTACCTCTTGTTAAATAGGATAATTTTCACAATTTCTATATCTATTTTCTTTTTTTGAATGAATTTGGACCAGCTTCTCTGACTATGATGATAAATTGGAATTAAAAGAGCGAAAAATCATACGTCTACTAGTGAGCTGGTAGAATAATTTGATTATTTTATAACTTTCATCGATCGTAAATGACGTTTTTTGTGAATTTTAACCTGTTTTTTGAATTTTCCCGAAAACTCAGACCCGTTGGGCCAAATCTGAAGGCTGATTCGGATTCATCGGAAAAAAATACATGGAAATACATGGGTCTGAATACCAGATCCGATACTTTTTTTTGTGGGGCTGTGTTATTAATTAATTACTTCAGATGACAAAAACAATAATAAACGAAACGTAAAGAAGGTTGAAATTCTTATTATAATTTTTTATGAATTCCATTGCATTCCATTCCATTTTACCTTTTTGTTTGATATCATTTTATCGGAAATGTATTATTGTTGAAACCATTTTCAATTATATCAAATCTCATATTCGAGTTACATTCAAGATGTAACTTTTACATTTATCAGTTTTTCATTATGGTTTATTCGTTAGCTTAAAAAGTTGAAATAATTATTCTTTATGGAAAACAAAATGAATGTGCTCGAGAAACTGCTCGAATTTTCAAAGAGTTGCACCCTGATCAGTCATACGTACGTGAGCCAGATTATTAAGATATTTCGAGAAAATGGGTCCGTAGCAAATCTTAAAGAAACCAATCCTCGTAACAAGTAGAAGTAAGAATTTTGGGCGAACTGACAATGAATCCACACCAATCCGTGCGATCGTTATAGCATACTACAGGGATCTCTAAGTCGAACGTTCATCGGATTTTGCAAAAACATAGATGGTGCCCGTACAAAATGCATCTTGTACACTGTTCGAACGAGGATGATCCGGATCGAAGAATAGAATTTTGTGATATCATGTCTAACAGAATTACAGAAAATCAAAATATACTTTACAATATCTGCTTCAGTGATGAGTGTACATTTTTCGTCTATGATACAATAGGCATAATATTCGTTATTGGTCGGGTGAAAACCCTCATTGTGTTAGGGAATCGCACATTCAGTATCCAGAAAATCTGATCGTCTGGGCAGGTAATCAAATAGTTGGTCAATTTTTTTTAGATGGCACTTTGACTGGAGCTATTTACGTTTGTTAGAAGATCATATTGATCCCATGATCACAGAAATTCTGGAGAATGATAATCAGCTGATGAAAATCTTGTGACGTTCCAACCAACGAGACGAAGCTCCACCCCATTTTGAGCGACGAATTCGGGTTATGTGGATTAGAATTTTCCAGGACGATGTATAGGTAGGCGTAGGGCTATAGAATGGCCGGCTCGGTCTCCCGATTTGAGTCTAAACGACTTTTTCTTTGGGGACATCTCAAATCAGTGTTTTTTGAAAGTCAACCCGAAAATCTTGAAGATTTAAGACAACGTATTGTAAATGAATGTAGCAATTTAACTCCAGAGTTTTTTGCAAATGTAAGGAGATGTTTCGTAGACAGGTTCCATATTTGACAAGAATAACTGGGCGCATAATTTGAGCATCTATGATAAACAATTTTAAATGTAAAAATACAAAATTCCAAAAATTTAATTTCAATGTTTTTTTCTTGAAAACGAATGATTATTTTATTTTTTTTACGGATTCAAAGTCAGTATCAAAAGAGCTTTCAAATGATGTATCACACGCCCTGTAGTGTCATTTGAAATTTCAAAGTTGATACCTCGATCTACGAAGGGGTAGCAACTACAAAATAAGTAATGATGTAAGTCGATGTCTCCCTCAAATTAAAAATCGACGTGTTTTTGAAATTTTTTGAAAACTTCATATTAAACAAAATGTTCATGTGGAAAGTTTTATATGGGACACCCTGTATAATAGATCGACATAAATAAGTTTGCGTCTGAACTTAGTCGAGGCAATGAAGCATTATGATAGGAAATCTTTTAGGATAGGACGTATCGGAATGCGGTTTTTCGCATTCGCTTGCAAAAATTATTTATATCATTCGTACCTACTTTGTACCTATTACAAACCGGAAGTTGCATTGCTGCAGCCAAAAATGCATGCAAAAAATGCATCTTTTGAGAGGCCTTTTGGCAAATTTAATAACTTCGTAAATAAGAATCAGAATTGGCTCAAGTCGGGTACCCGGGGGTTTTCGAGGTCGCTGATCACGATTATGATGTTCAAATTGACCCCCCGAACACCTGGAGCTCAGGAACGCCGACGAACGTCATCTCCGGGGACTATCCCGAACTTTATGCGAGAGAGGAGAGAAACTGGGCACCCGGGGGTTTTTTGGGTCGCTGAATTTGAATATACCATCGGCGAACACCCCACGGACACCTGGTGGGCCCCAACCTGGACGCGGACGTCATCTTCGAGAATTTTTCTGGAAATATCGACAATAACGAACCGAAAATCGTTATGGGGGCTTTTTGTGTGCGCTGAATCCGAATTTTATGTTGAAAACGACCACCCGAACACCTGGTGCGCCCTAACCTGGCCCTGAACGTCATCCCCGAGGGTTTTCCAGACATAATTGAAAAAAA
>NW_019416238.1:1170609-1304553 GCF_000390285.2 Anoplophora glabripennis
CTTCTGTAAAACATCGAATAGCTGAGTAATTGCCTTCTAAATTTCCACTCGGGGGGTTTTTGGGGTCGGGGATTCCGATTCTGACACTGAAAAGTGTGCCCGACGGCCGTGGGGTGGGCTTTCTGGAAAACATCGAAAGGCACATCAGATTTTTGCAATAAAACTGCTCCACCTGCTTACCAACCAAGATCTTGTAAGCTCATCTTTACATTGCAACACACGTAAATTTACAGAGATTAGACAAGAAAGGTAAGAAAAACTAACAGGAAATTAATGAGTCGAAAAGAATTATTAATTATTCTGAGAACCAATTTTCTTTTTATTTTCAAGGCAATTAGTGAGACAACTACTATCATATGTTTATCTAACACTTTCACTATCAATCACAATTTTCATCATCAGTACTGTCATCACTGTCTCCATCACTATCAACTATTACATTTTCGACTATTTCAGGATTTGGAGGAACAGTTGGTTCCAAAACAATTTGTACATGCAATTGTGCATGTAATTCCATGCTTAGGAAGGCAATTAGTCAGCTATTCGATGTTTGACAGAAGGTCCCCCCCTTGCCCCCCCGGGGGGCCCCAGGGCGTCGAGCATACTTTTCAGTGTCAGAATCGAAATCCCCGAATGGGGATTTAGAAGGCAATTACTCAGCTATTCGATGTTTTACAGAAGGCCCCCCTTGCCCCCCTGGGGGGCCCCTGGGCCGTCGGGCATATTTTTCAGGGTCAGATTCGGAATCTCCGACCCGTAAAACCCGCGCACACACATTTGTATAACTTTTAGTCAATTTTTAACATTTTTAAAAAATTCGGAAAAATTGATGACTCCAAGATGCAGTTTATGCACCCGCAATGCAGTTTCGATCCATCCCTAAAGTGTAGTAGCTAGACTTTTTTCCTGATATTTTTCCGAAGACAATTCCGAAAACTGCAACTATTCTAACAAAATTCCGTATTCTGGGTGATTTTGGTCTAACTTGCCTGGACTAATATGCTCAAAATGTCCACCACCATTCTCGATGCACCCATGACACCTTCGAATCCAATTTTCGCGCACTCGATGGAAAACACCCCAAGAAAAGGAAATAGTGGTACGCAAAAAACACTCCGATACAGTCGAACCCAGATACTAACTGAATTGCGTATTGGTGGTTGCTGGACAGCCTAGTACCTCGTGTTAACCGCTGCGCCGTTGTCACATTGCTCGATACAATTTTATCGAATTTTAAATTTATTACAACGCTAATTATTTTTTAGAATTAAGCATAAAGAAGTTCAGAAAAGTGTATTTTATGGTACTCTATGCATGCAGTTATGTAAGTATTCCTTAATTAATCGAACTTTTGCACATCAAATTGAGGAATTTGATAATTCGTTTCTCGGAAATGGTTGAGTTTAGGACCCATGTCATATAAGTTTTTTTTTTGTTTATTTTAATGTAGTCTATCTTTTATTAACATTCAGGTAATCAAACTTCTAACTTAGAACAGCTTTTTGCACATATTGGAAGTAGGTAAATTATAAAGTTATAATTTAGTTACAGCTGAACTGAAATTTTGACACATTATTCTGCAGCAGCATCGAAAACAATTGGTTTACCCAAATGCTCACAGTTTGTAAACTGTACTTTTGTATTTCTTTTTACATAATCTAAATTGTAAAAATATTGCAATTGTAATGTTTAGAAATATCTATTGAGGGTTGCTTTCGCTGTACAGCAAGAAATAAAACGCTTTCTCAACGGTAATAATAAACTGTTTTATTGAAAACTATATTGTGGAAAAAAGACGTGTTGACGGTTTGAGGGTTAGCTGGAGAGTCCTTGGAGAGTGCCTTGTGGTTGAAGTCGGTCGTTCATGGGTACGCGTCTGGTGACCGGCGCCAGCAGCCCTTCTTGGAACGCTGGTTCGTCCGGCGGCGTCCTGCGGCGCTTTTGACGTTGTGCTTTCAAATATGGGTCACTTGCAAACATGTGTACCCACACACCCCCCTGCCAGTATGGATGCCATCACGGAATTTGCAGCCGGTCAGGGAAACGGACCCTTCTGCCGGACCTAGTGGTAATTGCCTTGGGTGTGGTTGGCACGGATAATGGGGCAGAAGTTGATGGAAGGCTATTGTTCTCGTTCCTGGTATCTGTCGCATCATTCAAACAATACGCCGGTTTGACTCTGTCTATGGACACTTTAACTTCACGACCACGTACTAGCACCGTGAATGTTTTGTCGTCGCGTTTAATCACTGTAAACGGACCATCATATGGGTTCTGTAGTTGTGTTTTAACGCCGTCCGCACGCACAAACACATGTGTCGCTGTTGCCAAGTCTTTAAAAACGAATGGCGTCTTGTCGCCATGGCGTTTAACTGCGGCTGGACGTAAGCTTTCCATATGATGTCTGAGGTCCTTAACAAAATTCGCTTCGGTGCTGAGCTCGTCGTTTGTCCTGCGGGAATGAAGAAATTCTCCGGGTAGGCGTAGATGTTGTCCGTACACCATCTCGGCCGCGGTAGCTTGAATGTCTTCTTTCCATGCTGCACGTATTCCCAATAGCACAGTGGGAAGAATGCTAGTCCATCGATCGTTTTGGTGGCATTTTATTGCTGCTTTTAGTTGGCGGTGAAAACGCTCTACCATGCCATTTGCTGCTGGGTGATATGCGGTGGTTCGGAGATGAGTCGTACCTAGTAAACTATTCAGGCGTTTGAATAGGTGCGATTCGAACTGTCGACCCTGATCCGTTGTTATTCGCAGGGGTGATCCAAATCTGCATATCCAATTCGCATATAAGGCGCGAGCTACAGTTTCTGCCTCCTGGTTCTCTAGCGGGATTGCTTCTGGCCACCTGGTGAAACGGTCTACGCAGGTTAAGCAGTAGCGGTAGCCCTCGGATGGCGGCATCACAACGATATCCACGTGGATATGTTCAAATCTCGTTGACGAAGGTTGAAATGAACCTGTCGGAGAAGTCACGTGTCGTGTTACTTTTGCGCGTTGACATTCGACGCAGCAACGTGCCCATTGTCTGCTATCACGCTTTATTGACGGCCAGACGAAGCGTTGCGTAAGGAGTTTGACTGTGGCGTTAATTCCGGGATGCGAAAGACCATGCATCGAGTCGAACACTACTCTACGAAATGGCTTGGTGATAAACGGCCGGGCCACGTCCGTAGATACGTCACAAAATACAGTCGCGTTCGTGTCAGGTATTTTGATCCGCTTGAGTGTGAGGCCGTGTTGTCCGTCGATGTACTCCTTGATTTCGTCGTCATTTTGTTGCGATGCTGCGAGTGCCTCATAGTCTAAAGTCGCGCGTATTTCGTTTACCCTGGACAAG
Organism: Anoplophora glabripennis; assembly: GCF_000390285.2. Lineage (NCBI taxonomy): Eukaryota > Metazoa > Arthropoda > Insecta > Coleoptera > Cerambycidae > Anoplophora > Anoplophora glabripennis. Next base: position 1,173,953 of record NW_019416238.1, read on the forward strand.
GCATCCGCTACAACGTTCTCGCGACCAGCCATGTGACGAATGTCTGTCGTAAACTGGCCAATGAAGTCTAGATAGCGGAATTGTCGCGGTGTACACTGACTCGACTTTTTCGCGAAGGCAAACGTGAGAGGCTTATGATCGGTGTAAATCGTAAATGTTCTTGCCTCGACCATATGCCGGAAGTATTTAACTGCTTCGTAAATCGCAAGAAGTTCGCGGTCGTAAGCAGCGTATTTGCACTGAGCTGGGTTAAGTTTTTTCGAGAAATACCCTAGCGGTTCCCAATCGTCCTCAACTTTTTGTTGCACTACGGCACCAATTGCAAAGTCAGAAGCGTCACACACTAGAGCAATTTGCGTATTTTCGCCGGGGTGCGCGAGTAGAGCTGCCTGTGCTAAGCTCTCTTTCGCCGCTTCGAAAGCACTTTTCGCGTTTTCTGTCCAATTTATGGGTGCTTTCCCTTTCACATCCCCTTTAAGCAGGTCATTCAGTGGCGCCTGGGTACCTGCTGCGTTGGGTACGAACCGGCGGTAAAAGTTAAGTGCGCCAAGGAATTGTCGTAATTGCTTTATTGTCGTAGGCAGCGGGTAGTCTTTTATTGCCTCGACCTTTTCGGGAAGCGGCCGTGTGCCCTCACTTGACACCAGATAACCGAGGAATTTCACTTTGCTTTGTCCGAACACGCACTTTGTGGAGTTAATTACGACGCCGTACTGCCGCAGTCGCTGGAACAGTGTTTCCAGGTGACGCAGGTGTTCCTCTTCAGACGATGAAGCTACAAGGATGTCGTCGATGTACGCGTAGCAGAAATCTAAGTCGCGTAAAACTTCGTCGATGAAGCGTTGGAAGGTTTGAGCTGCATTGCGTAACCCAAAGGTCATATGCGTGAACTCAAATAACCCGAAAGGTGTGGTGATCGCCGTCTTAGGAATGTCTTCTTCCGCGACGGGGATTTGGTGAAAAGCGCGAATCAGGTCGATGGTCGAAAATAATTTCCTACCTCGAAGTGATTGTGCAAAGTCCTGAATATGTCGCACAGGATATAGGTCTGGACGCGTTCGTGCGTTAAGCCTACGATAATCGCCACATGGTCGCCATTCTTCACCCTTTTTTGGCACGAGGTGTAAGGGTGACGCCCACGCACTGCTCGAAGGACGGGCGATACCTAATTTTAGCATATCGTCGAATTCCTTTTTCGCTGCTCGCAATTTGTCTGGCGCTAATCTACGCGGTTTCTCAGCGACGGGGGGACCAGGTGTTGTTTCGATGTAGTGCCTGGTTTGGTGTTGTACAGCCGCAGAAGGAGCTGCAGGACGCGTAATGTCCGAATACTTCTTGAGTAGGCGATGGAACACGGATTCCCCGGAAATTGTTTTCACTGAGGGTGTCGCAGAATGCGCGAGTTGGCCTGGAGACGTAATTCGCGTTGTTTCGTCAAGCAACCTTTTGTTGCGCACGTCCACCAGTAGTCCATAAAAAGATAAAAAGTCTGCACCAATTATCGGTTTTGAGACGTCTGCGACGACAAATTGCCATGTAAAACAACGACGCAACCGGAGGTTTAATGTCATTGTCACTGTGCCGTACGTAGCAATTGAGGTACCATTTGCCGCGGAAAGTTCATACGTTGATTTCGATCGCGACGATTTCACTAGCGCACGCGGATATACACAAAGATCAGCACCCGTATCGATGAGAAACTGGACCTTGGAGTACGTATCCGTAACGTACAAACGGCGCGGAATCGGGCACGGGTCGCTGTTCGCCATCACCGACTGCCCGTCTCGTTTCCCGGACGATACGTGCACGGATCGCGGCACACGCGAGCGCGGTCACCAAAACGTTGGTGATACCAGCACTGACCACTGTCACTGTCACGGCTTCGCGATCGGTCTTGCGAACGCGATCTGGGTGTTCTCGTCGTCGGTCGCCGCGGTTCACTCGCGAATAGCTTCGCCATTGTCAGCGACATCTCCACTAACTGCTGCTCGATGCGATTCAGTCTGTCGTCTTCCGAACGGGTATAATTTTCGACTTGGTTTTCTTCGTTGAGGCTCATGTTGCTTGCTGCGTTGCGCGAACTAAAACCACTCTAATTTGCACAAAATCGCGTACTTTTACTGAAAAGATCACGTCGGAGTCACCACTTGAGGGTTGCTTTCGCTGTACAGCAAGAAATAAAACGCTTTCTCAACGGTAATAATAAACTGTTTTATTGAAAACTAAATTGTGGAAAAAGACGTGTTGACGGTTTGAGGGTTAGCTGGAGAGTCCTTGGAGAGTGCCTTGTGGTTGAAGTCGGTCGTTCATGGGTACGCGTCTGGTGACCGGCGCCAGCAGCCCTTCTTGGAACGCTGGTTCGTCCGGCGGCGTCCTGCGGCGCTTTTGACGTTGTGCTTTCAAATATGGGTCACTTGCAAACATGTGTACCCACACTATTAATGCAGAAATTATTAAAATTATTGATAATTCAAATAACTAATACATATTGACAAATAATGAAAATCAATTAATATATTGATGACGTATTCTTGTATGCTGAAAGGCCTTTATAAAACTCAAAATCAAAGTTTAGAAGTTTGAAACCATAGCTGTAATACGCAATCCTAGAAACACGCGCAGAGAGGTGCCGCGTACGTATCTCAGGCCACGCCCTCTACATCACTCCACAGGACTTAAGGCGCATACGGCGGTATTGACGTCATCAAATTCATAAACAAAACTTCCCACCCCACTCTCAGAGGCACAAATACACAAATTTTTATTTTATCGGAATATATATCCTTAAAATATTTTGTTTTGTTTTGAACCACCCTGTATACTTTGCTTAATTTTACCTCGTAGATTCGTCTTAAACGACGAACGCTCTGTACATATGAAATTAGATTAGACTTATTAAATTTAGTAATATTGTGTTTTTAATTATTTATATAGGAATTATAAAAATTTTTGTTTTTTTATACGGAATGTTATTAATTTTATCAAGCACGTATTTAATGAATTTTAGTAAATATTTACCACCAAATTTAACGAATTCCGCTAATATAAAATGAGAAACAGGTGCTAAGATTTCTCTGTAAAGTGGGCTTGTTTAACTTTATTAGGTTCGGCTAGATATAATTTACAGAAATTAATACATTAGCACCCTATACAAGGGGAGCGTTTTCATATCCAGACAGCGTTGGGCCAACTGTGCTCTCAGAAAACGGCAAATTGAACCAAGTTTCGATAGCAGTCCGGACTAATAAATATTAAAGGGGATCTAAGCCCTCAACTTATTCTGTTGGGTAAAGAGAGACTTGACTAATTTGATAAACGTGGCCATGATCGATAGGCAGTGAAGCAGGTGAAGCTGTTGAAATATACCTAATCGTAAAGAAGGTTTTCTTAAACAGGTTTTACATCTAACATGTTTTGACCCTGTATTTGTGGCATCTTTTTACATGATTTCAATAAATTGAGTACCAACTTTTAGAGTAAAAATCAGTTACAATAACAGTAAACCACCAACTATGGTAAACTTACAGCTTATAACAAATTGTGGCAACTATAAGTACGCATATGTGTGTGACCTATCTTTTTTAATAACTAAAACAGATAGGTACCATTATTATACAATGTAACAAAAATTCATAGAAAGATTTGATATGCCATTATACAATATGTTTATTATTCAAAATGAAGTCTTTTGTAGAAGTGTCCTGTAAAGTATGTGCAAAGTTTGGGTGATGATAGTGTAAAAATTCTAGTAAACTTAACCTCTTAAATGCACTGTTTTGCAGTAAAAATAGTTTTTATGACGTAACTCGTGCAATGTAGCAAATAATATGAATATGAATAAAATAGGGAATGCGGAAGAGCGTTTCTTGATTACTATGTTCTACATTTTTCTAAAAAAAAAATCTTTTATGATAGTAAATATGAAAATAAATATTTTTAGAAAGGTCGTTAAATTTTCTAGTAAATTTATAAAATACTCGAGGCATACTCGATCACCGCTAGATATTAAATTTGACGTATTGAAAAAGAAGGCGTCTGGCAGTTTTATTACAATTGATATTTGTCACGTTATCTTAAATTTCGTATAGAGTTTGCAAATTATTAATTATTGTTAATGGTGAAATTTCCTTGAAACTTTTTCCTTATTTTTCAGTTTGATGACAGAAGAACAAACGTTCGGATATTGACAATTTGAGCTTCATGTTCACATATTTATTAAATAATAATATATCTGTTAATGATACTAGTGGTTTTAGCTCTGGATAAATATTTTCAAATGTAGGTTCTAATAGTTTTCCCCTTTCTTCCTTCTGCAATATTCATACTCTGTGGTTTCATGCCAACAATTAAATTCTATAATGTTCCATATCACCACATGATCAATCATATTTTGAGGTTAAAAATGTTTTATATTATACTCGACGGCCAAAATTATAAATAGTGATTCATCGCTAGCTCTTGGACTAGTAAGGGGGAACGAAAATCCATTGGCGTGTCTGCGTAAAAGGCAACAAAATATAGAAAATATTGAAAAAACGTAATAAAACATAACAGCTAATATTTTTTACGGTTTGCTATAACCGGCACTTTGATCAATTTTAATTATTACAGCATTTTAAAACGTCCTGGTTGTGTTTTTTTAATTTATAAATTTATTATAGCCATGGAATTAGACCCCTCGTCTACGCTTATGCTATGACGTTTGTCAGGTCGGGCAAATCAAGTCCGTTTACACCCACTAAAAAAGCATTTCCCTATTCCCTACCAAGTGCAAAAGACAGAGATAAAATATAGATCGACGTTCAGTGTAACTCAGTCTATACACGATTATAGATTCTACCGATGTGCATGGCGAGCGGCACAAAGATAAATAATATTGAACCGTATAGAAATCATTTTATACGCATTATGGTAATAGTGTTTTTATATTATGTATTAGTCACTTTTTATAATTTCGGCCGCCGAGTATAGTTTGCTAAATTTAAAAAGTTTTTCAAGTGTTTAATATCAGAAAATTTTATAAATGTTTTAATAAATGTTATATCCATATTGCTAACAATGTATTTACATAAATTTCACTTTTAAAAAAGATATCTATGAATATTTGGATAACGTATAATAAGTATCTGCTTGATAATGAGAACTATCAACTGAAGTTGCCGCACGGTTTAAGGCGTCAGTACTTAAATCGATGTGTGCTATCTGCCCGGGTTTCGAATCCCGCGGCCAGTAGACCGTAGATTAGCTATGCTTGTACTGAGGATTGGCACCCTCTGTGCAGGTATGGTAGGGTGGAAGAATGTTGGCTTGGGTCAATGTGAGAGATTGACACCGGTTGGCATTTGACCACCCCCCTAATTAATGAGGTTTTCCAGGTTTCCCTCATTCCTGCACTGAATGGTGGTTAGGGCCTACCAACATAAGTCGTTCCTGGGCGCAAATGCGGCCTGCGTAATAATAATATGCCGCCTCCTCTCCCGCACAAGTCTCCGACTTCTGGGCTAATTCTCGTAGTTAGAATGAGGAGTAGAGATATTATTATTATTATTATTATTATTATTATTATTATTATTAAGTTAGTGGAAAAGGACAAACTTTGGGTCAAGCTGAAGCTTAATAGGTCAAGAAGATCAAATACCTTCTGTTTATCTTGATTTGGCACTAATTGATGTTAGAAATCTACTCGTATATATTGATAAAAGTGAACCTGTGTGTCTGGGTATGACCACTTTCTGCAACCCCACAACTCTACAGATCCGTGTTCGTTGGATAGGTAGCCGCCCATGGAAATGATTTGATTTTAATGGGAAATGTTCATAAATCGTAAAATTTTCTAGAATCTTAAATTCACAGGTACATACCCATCGTATATTTTGGATTAGTTATTGAACTGCCTTGGTATATGGATAATTCATGAATGTTCCATAGTAATTTTTACAAGCATTTAGAAGCCTAACTAGTCTATATAAAGCAGGTGCAGTGAGCTACCTACATGTTACAGAGAAAAAGAAATGCTTTATAGAAAGAGACAGAAATCAAAATAGAGTAAGAACAATTTTAAATAGAGAAAGAATGACGATATGGAGGGAAAACGATGTTAGAGAGACATAACATTATGTTAGAAATACATAGAAAGTGGTGGAAAAAGACTTTCTATATGATACGAAACGTATACAGAAATACAAAAATACTGACCGAATGAAGGGATCTACACAAGCTAGCTAAAATAATTTCCTTTTTGCTAATTCGTTGCTTATAAGATATGACAAAGTGCTGAAAATATTGTTTATAACAAGAAAACTAGGTACAGTTGATTAGTGTATCATATTAACTGCATACTTTTAAACGTATTAAAACTGTTATAGTATAGGTTTTTCCGTAATATAATTAATTTGTAGGCGAATGACATAAATAGATTTAATAATTAATATTTTCTCCTAGAACTTTTGATGTTTTATAAATATTTAAATAAATAAATCTGAATTAATATGAAATAAAATCAGTTAAACTTAAATATTTAATTTGAAACAGATTTCAGATGCAAGCATACTAATGCTATCAATTAGTATTTTTTACCTTAATGAAAGTAGTATAGGAACGGAAAATGCATTGTATATTATTTATGAAATTTAAGTTTTTGTTACAATTCATGGCTCTATTAATGGAATATTAAATTAAGGGAATATATCACTGGGGAAGATGCTTAAATAAAATTAATTGGCAGAGCGCCTGGGAAAGGTCTTGCCTACGCATCTGGCTTCTATCGGGTTGTCGCTCTAATAACAGATATCGAGCACAAACTGCCGAGCATTAGGGTGGTTCATATAGCGTAATATGAGAACGAGATTGCCAGAAACAAGTCGAGCCACTTCATAGTGGGTCAAGCATGTCATAAGGGCCGTTCAATCCCTCTAAATGCCCACTACACTAACTCATTTCTTGTTAGTGCTTTTCTGACCTCTAATAATTCTTCCCGGTCTTCAAAATGAACTCGTAGATTTCAAGTTCTCAATTCGAATGCAGTCATTGCCAGACAGAAGTTTTAAACCCAACGAATGTTTTATAGCTCCAGGAAGAATTCATTCTGGTTAAATTAGACAAATAAAACCTCCACTTCAGACCAGTTGCCAAATGTTGAATTTAAATTTACCAAGGGAAATGTTAAAGATGCAAAAAGTAGGTAGATTAGTCGTATTGCTTAAGTTTGCCTAACGAATGTTATATACAAACCGTAGTTTAGCTCTGTAGATGTATAAAAAAGCGAATTGGATTGGGGTTACTTTAACTCTATCTCTGCTTTCTTTGTCCCGCAGTTTCACATAATGTACGCTTCAGGCTAAAGCACTATGTCTCCTGCCCTCTTACAATTTGTGTATGTAGGTACTGGGTTATGCAATTATCATCACGTTTGTTTAACACAGTTTCCCGTGTTTAGCATTTTAGAAAATAAAGTGTATTTATCTGAACATAATGTTTTCATGGGCTTAAGGATTCATGTACATATTTGATTTGTTAAAAATAAACTAAATGGAAAAAATGTTTTAATTTTAAAAATTAAATAACTGGTCTAATAAATATAATAAATAAACCTGTTTGTTTCTTGTTGATGTTGGGAAAATGTATTTTCATATATGTGATGAAAATCATGTATGATTTTTAGGGTAGTTCATACTTTCGTTGATGTTTGGTTTTATATCCGTATCAATTTACCCAATTTAAAAAAATTATTATTATTTCTAACTAAACTACGCAGAATTCGAAAAAAAAGTAGAGAAATTCTTTCTTCAAAAAAAGTCTAATTAATTAAAAAACAATATTATTTGGTTGATAATTCAAAGGAGTAAAAAAAATTGAGAAAATTCTGTTAAGGAAAGATATTTGTAACTAATTTTGTTGAAACTTATAATAGTTTAATACCCTTATGGTATGATTATAGCTTACAATTTTCATTCCATTACCTTAAACAGAAATAAAGTTATTCTAAAAAATATCCAAATGATAATACCCCTTTGGAAGGCCATTTCTCAGTAAAGGTGCTCCGGAGGACCAATGTTTATAAGAACTGTTTTTACTATTTTTGGCTCTACTTTCACCTCCTTAAATTCTGTACCAATTTGTTTAAACACGCTTTAGTGTAGGCAGCTGCGTAATGTTAATGTTAATAATGTTATAGGTTTCTAAATTGTTCTATAAATACTCTCTTTTTAGCAAAAGTTGAAAAACATATACATAATACTAGTGCTATGGATTATATTAATTACAATTATTAAATTGCAGTAATTTCATATTTTTAGTAAATTTGTGACTTGCGATAAAGCAATTTATATTTTTTTTATGTCCTTCAAGGCAGCTGAAGAATCAAGCAAAGGTATTCGGTTATTCGTCTCTCTTTGGAAACGATTAAAAAAACTTTGAACATGTTTTTGAGGTGTGCATCAACCATTATGGAAATAACACTAATATAGAAATTGGGCATTCCAAAATAAAATAACTTAATTGTCAAATTGTTTATACTATGTATATTTTTTTTCTGCGACCTATGTAATTTTATAAACTTTTAAACCTAAATCTTAAGTCCCATGTTTCTATAATTTTGTGGTCGTCGTCGTTTCTTTTAAGAAATGAATTTCTACAAAAGAAAATTAAGTATTTGCATCACATGTTTCAGAAATGCTTTTTGCAATATCCTATACGTCGAAAACGAGGCACATTTATATGAGATCGAAAAGATCACCGGATATTTGCCAAAGTCTGGAGAAAACATAACTGCCATGCGAACACTAGACTGAACGCATTGTTCTTCTCATATAACGATTCCGTTTGTTCGCCGATAAGTGGTCTTTATCGGTTCTTAAGGAGAGGGTCGGTAGAGCAAACAGTTTCCTAGGGTTTTAATCGATATAATGTTTCCAAACTTGGAATTACAGTTGCCCATTAGGTAAATGTCTCCATAACCAATATATCTTAATTAATGTTAGAACTAAAGGAATAATTTATAAGATCTCTTAATTTAGTAACTATTTGCATTTTATAATTTACCTTAACAAATATTATTACAATTTATATTGGGTAATTTTGAAAATAACCTAATATTGGTAGAAATTACATTAATTTTGTAAAAAAAAAGAAGTATTTGGATATGAAAATAGTAATTTTCTATGTAACTACAGCAAAATCCGTTCATAGTAGTTAGTCTCTTTTAAATTCACTACGTGGCTTATTTTTTAACATTACTACTTTACTTGATTCGCTACTACTTAACTCTTGAACCAAGCAATTAATATCGAAATATAATATTGTTTCATAAATTTTTAAAAAGTATTTCCTTAAAAATTTTATAGCCAAATATCAATTTTCGATTCTCAAGTAACATTTCATTTAATTATTTAAACAGTATAACATTTTGAGGCTTTAGTTAAGAAACTACGTGTTTCTTCTGAAAAAATAATGTTTTTCTTGAAATGTCAAAATAATTTTTTAATCAAAATACAGGAAACATTAAGAAATGTGGAGCAACTCAAAATAAAACATTTATTAAAATATTTGTCTAACATATTTTGCTGTTACAAATTCACTTCTCACTACAGGGATCTGGGAAAAGGTAATACAAAGTAGCTTCAATGGGGGTAAAGTTGAGTAATTAGGATATCAACATTATCCCTTTAAAAAATCAAGGCTAACATGATCAGTTTTTGAAATATTTGAAAAAAGTGAAATTTTGGAAATCCGGTTTTGTTTCATTTCAGCTTTGTTTGAAGTGATATTGGAAAAAAGAATACTGTCTCCTGGCAACTTTTTGCCCTCTATCGAATGGTATAATCAATGTTTATATGTAACGTTTGATCTTTCCAGGGCCATCACCAACTTAATTTTTTTAAATACGCTGTGGAAATTTTTGCTTTAGACCATGTTGTAACCAATACAAATGCAATTAGGGTACATAGACTTTTTTTACATGCCCTGATGACACTAGTAAAAAAAATCCAACTGGTCAAATATTTTTCTGTATTCTATGTTTATCTATACTGATCATTATTATTAATGCAGATTTTCCTTCATAATTTACATGCTTTGCCTTATTATTTGTGTTGGGTTTGGAGGCAGCTGATTGTAAATCAAAATAATTCAGAATAATACAATAGTTTCATTAAAAATGTTAATATGTACCTACAAATACGCAGATAAGAAACAGATATTTTTAAAATAAAAGATGGAGACTTATGATTTATAATTTTCGTCAAAATCGGGCAGTACTCATATGGATTTACGTTTTAATAGGTGTAGATTTGCATTCAAATAATTTTTATCAAGAATGCACAGTATGTAATTTCGGGTGTTAAAAAATCACTTCATAAATTACTGCTACGTTTTTACATTAAGAAAATTATATTTATGTAATTTATCAAAAATTACAACACATTTCGTTTAGTAACAATTACTTTAACTTCAGGCCTAGTATTGTGTATTGTTCAGTTCCTTTTTGAAATAGCCTAAAGAGGTCTATAGTGATCTATAGAGAAACTATAAGGAAGAAACGACACGTTTCCGAAAACTTTAAATTGTTTATATGTAAATATTTATGCGATCTTATGCATATTATTTAAATTGTACCCTATTTATGAATCTATAAATATATTAATTTTACTTAATTTTTTCTTTTAAGTGTCAAAATTTTTCATCGAGTTTATTAAATAATAAAGTGTACACGTTTCACTTGATATGTGATTACATTTAATAATTTTTAACTCTTGTTTGTTAAATAGATTTAAAGTAGATTTTTAACCCAGTTTCCACTGTTTATATAAATATAATTTATTACAATAAGGCGAATTTTGGTGGTGGCAAATGAATGTATAGCAGTAAAATGAAATTTATTTCTCTAATTTAATGCGAGGGCAAAGTTTAGCTAATTGTAAGAACAATATTATTCCTCTGCTAATTTAATTCAAATTTCTAATGTACCTCCAAGCTTAAACAGAAGGGAGAATTTGCTGGCAATCTTGGTATTGTTACTCCATAAAAAAATAAAAGGGATAAGAAGCTACTTCATTTAAATTTTTTTGTATATAATTAAAAGCCTTCCGCTTGAAACAGAGAAGTTTTAAAAGTTGAAAACAAAACTTTCAGGGAATTTATTCTGAGAAGAAGTCACAAAATCATCCATGGTCTGGACTTGATTGAAATTGACAATGCGTGTAAAAAATACATTCAATAAAATTTTGACCATGGGTGAGTGATTAAAAAAATTCTTATGGCTTACCGTACATTTTTCTCATTATTGTTTTCTCTTATATTTTCTGCATATTCCAACAGAATTCACGCAAAACCCTTCTTCTATAATTGTAAATTTTCTTGAAATGCCCGTCTTGGTGTCAGGTATTGAAAGAAGTAGGTAACTGCCAACGCCCTGTATGTCACTAATTTTCAAATTTGTCAATTCGCAGCATCGACACGGTAGTTTCGTTGTAGTACCAACCTTACATAACACATAACACATATTAGCTTGCATATATTTTTCGCGTTTAATGCACGGCAATTAACTTTTTATTTGAATAAAAGTGTCTATTTATTCATTAAGAGCTTGTAAAATTATGGATGAAATCTGGCAACATTGCCATGGCGTGGTGGGTGGTGGTAAAAGTTGGGTCAACTGTCATTACTGTCAACTTTGCGCGTATTCCGTAAACATGAATGAACATCCAAGGTACAAAGGAAAAGTAATGACTGAAAAGCAATATAAAATGTGTATGAAAAAGAATGTGGATTGATGAGAAAAAGTAAAATGTGCAAACCGAGAATCAACATGATAACTATCAAGAAATTTAGTGTATGATAGTGAGACGTCGTCTTGTCAAATTGAAAATTATGACAGAACATCTGTACTGTTCGTTTTGCAAAGAGATCCTTTCAATTTTTGTTTCAAATTGCTATTATATTGCATTCGATCACAAAAAATTTAGGTATTCAATATTAATTATTACTACATATGTTTTCGACTGGAATAATTTTATAGTCTATAATCGAGCTATTCAAACATAGCGCGTCAGTCGAAGCGTTAAATACAGCGTACAATGTTGCCATATTTCCTTTCATTGGATCAGATGTTTGTTCAAATTTATCAAAACGTTATATATTCATTCCATTATCTCAATAATTACATTGTCAGTGCATATTTTTATTGTTTTAAAATGTTTGGTAATATTTAATTATATAATTACAATTTTATTTTCCCGATCCTAACCATTTTTAAGAGCAATATTCACGTTTGATTAAAGTTTTTTCCCCAACTCCCATAAGAGCCTGTATATAAGAGCATAATGTTTAATATCATTTTTCAAAAAAACTACATTGGCAATCGATCTGATATTTTCACACGAGGCAATTTGCATATTTATTAACAGATTTCAATTGCTTTGAAAACTTACCATTTTTTTTCGGTATCGAACCTCCTTAAATGCCTCTAAAACATCAAGACTAACATGATTAGTTGTACAGGGTGGTCCGAATTTTATGCAGGAAACTTCGAGGGTGGATAGATCTCTTTAAAATAATATGTGTGTGCCTTATAAACATAGGTCTAGAACGGCCCTGTTTTAGAGATACAGGGTGTTGAGGTTAAAAAAAATGATTTTTTGTGTATATCGCACACTACTTCACATGTGATTCTTGTAATATTATCGTTAGAAGTGTCTGCCACAAGGAAATTGTATTGGTATGAATAACTTGAGAACGGCGAATCTTAGGGAAAAAATTAAAGTCACCTTTTCTACGTATTTTATGCATTAAAATATAAATCAGTTACAAAGACATGAAAAAAATGCAGTGGCGTAGGTTCTTTTGTAAAAAATGGGGTGACCCCTGTCCAGTTGCACACCACTGGTTGAACCTTTAAAGCTCATATTTCATGGAATATAAGGCCTACTATCATACATTATATGTACCAAATTATATTGAGATCGGTTAATAAATTCCGGAGATATAAACAAAAAATCAATTTTTTTGACAACTTCAACACCCTATGTAAAACGGTGCCGTTCCAGACCTATGTTTATAAGGCAAACACATATTATTTTAAAGAGATCTATCTGCCCTCGAAGTTTCCTGCATAAAATTCGGACCACCCTGTATATAATATTTGAAAAAAAACGAAATTTTGGATATCCGTTTTTGTTTAATTTCAGCCTTGTTTGAGGTGATATTGAAAAAAGAAGAACACTTTGTCGTGTCCCACTTTTTGCCCTCTATCGAATAGCATAATCAATTTTTATATGTAACGTTTCGTCTCTCCAGGATCATCATCACCTTCATTTTTTTAAATACGACCCTAGAAATTTTATTACATTTTTTACAAGCCTTCATAACCCCCAATACTGTACTGCCTCAGCCTGAACCAGGTCCAGACGTTTTGTCTCGACTTTGCAACCTCCACGTGGTACACCTTGGGTAATGCAAACGCAAACAACAAAAAATATCACATAAAATTTTTACCCCATCGAATACAGAGTTATTGCTCTAAAGTCAACGTAACTCGAAAACTATGAACTTTAGGATATTGTGGCAATAGAGACTTTTGATCGACAGGTTAAGAGCTGTAACATATAAAATTTTCAGCCAATTTAACTGAAACCACTTTTACATAAGAAAAGTGCGGGGTCCTTTATCTAAATTTGTTATTTAGATTTCTTTGTTTATTGAATTATAGTACACTGTAAGTGTCGTTAGACTCTGTAAAATCCATCTAGTTATTTAAACTATTACTACCATGCGTTACAATAAAACATTTATTATTATTAACTATTACCATCACTTGGTACATAACTCAATAAGTTGTTGGATCAAAATTAAAACATTATTACAATTTTAATTTTATTATGACAAATTAATTCTTAAAAATGCATATAAACAACCAAAATGCCAACTGAATAATATTCTTTAAAAAATTTCAGTAACTGTTCAAAAACATTTTCGTTTTGGCAAAGGTTGAAAATGAATATCAGCGTAATATTATCAAAATTTATTATATATGTAACCGCAACTATGAAAAATCATATCAGATGTATTTGTATGAATATCCTGAAAAAAATAGATCGGAATTTGTTTGAATTTTGAGCACTTGAGAAGCCTAGAAATAGCTATGGCGACGGGAATAAAACTCTAATAATGTTTTATTTTAATGTGGCTGTATTAGTTTAAACAACTAGATGGATTTCACAGGGTCTAACAACACTTATAGTGTATGATAATTCAATAAGCAAAGAAATCTAAATAAAAAATTTAAAAAAATTTGGAACGAATACACTGAAGATTAATTTTTCGAGACCAAAGGTCTGAATCTGGTTCAGGCTGAGGCAGTACAGTATTAGGGGTCATGAAGGCTTGCAAAAAATGTAATCAATTTTCCAGGGTCGTATTTAAAAAAAATGAATTTGATGATGGTCCTGGAGAGGAAACGTTACATATAAAAATTGATTATGCCATTCGATAGAAGGCAAAAAGTGGCCTTGAGAAAGTGTTCTTCTTTTTTTAATATCACCTCAAACAACGCTGAAATTAAACAAACACGGATTTCCAAAATTTCGTTTTTTTTCAAATATTTCGAAAACTAATCATGTTAGCCTTGATCTTCTAGAGGCATAATGTTGGTCCCCTGATTACGCAACTTTGCCCCTATTTACGCTACTCCGTACCTCTTACCGTTTCCGAGATCTCTGTAGCGAGAAGTGAATTTGTAACAGCCTGTATACGTAACAATGTATTTTTGTAGACCTTCATTGTAGCCAACATCGAATACTTCGACCACATAAATGAAATAGGATTTTTTTTCTTCAAATTTAAAAAATACGATAGTATGACTTCTTCATTTATTGTCATTACTCTCCGTTTTTCCCTCCATTCGTTAAATTCGCGAACACTTTTTCGTAATGTTCACTGGATTTCGCTGGCAATAAATGGAACATGCTACTTAAAACACTTATAGGTACAATAAATAAATATTATTTTATATATGCATGTTTGCGTGTTGGTTTCCGTTTTCCTACTTTCTCAATTTCTTTAAAATTTATTTTCAGGTCATGTATGTTCCAATACAATACATATAATTCAATTTTAATAAAGCGGTATTCAGAAAATTGCAATTTTTTATTAAACAAGAATAATCCGTTGCATAATCTTTGTCCAATTTGTTTAAAAAAAATCAAAAACAATTATTGTGTAATCGTATATTAATAAAATAATAAAAATATATTTTCACCAAATTATTTTCTTTATAACGTCAATAGCAGTATCAATATTTATGCCTCCATTTTCTGCTGAAGCCACCATAATTGTCGTTACAAGCGGGAAATTACTCGAATCCTGAAAGTTATGAATTGAAATTTGGTAGAAGCCTCAACGATTTATGTGTTTTTTGATTGTCTGGATCTCCTAATCAATTCCCTCACATTTAGGGGTAGTAACAGATTTATGACCATTTTATGCATGTGCAGGTGAAATTGGCATGAGCGTGTCCTGGGTTCATTTAACTGCCTGTCTGACGATACGATATGTAATAATGCGATTATTTCACTCATTCGTCATTATGCCCTGCTCTAATAATCAAATCATTCATATATGGGTTTGGTAACTAATCAGCCTTGATTTGGATCGGTGTAATTTATCTCAGATTTTATCCTATCCCACTGAAATATAAACGCAATAGGGCTATATTAACGGAAATTATGATAAATGGCCGACGGTTAGAATCAGTATGAGTAAACGTCCTGAAGAAATTTACATAAATTATAGATGCATGTTATAAGAAGAGTATGTAGATGGATGAATGTAACTAAATGGTTATGTAAATAAAAACTACACAACTGAAAATAATTAACCAGAAAAGAGTAAATTTTGAACAGTTATTTTTCAATGAGGGCGCTAGTTTGCTTACCGCTACAATACATCTCATATGTCAATATGATTTAAGTTTGGAAATTGAACAGGTTAAGATACAATATTTATTACTACATGCAGAAAGAAAAGCCCTACTATCTTGAAATTAGCATAACCCCAAAATCATGTCAGTATATACTTAATTGCACAGAAACAATATTATCTCTATTATCAAATTGCCTTCATACTCAAATTCTTCTTGTTTCTGTCCAAATTTCAAGGATACATTTGAAAAAAAATAGGGATCCAATGTTACTGTTGACAATTAGATTTTCTTGATTCCCATATCTACACTGAGAAAAGACATCATAAAAAAAGTAATATACAGTAAAGGTCAAATAATCAACCACTACTCACAAGTGAAACCCACTTTTTAACACCATATGGATTTGCATGCAAGATTATAATAAAGAAAATATTTCCGGAATCTTTATTTTATAGCCCATTAATCTTGAAATAAATGTAGTCAATAGAACTTTTTTCATAGTTACATACCTTTTACTTTATACAAATTACATAGTCAAAGAGCCTATTTACATAATAAATGCATAACGCTTTGTTTGAAATTAATATAACATTACAAACCTAGAAGGACTATGTGACAAATTCAAAATACATGTTTTATAACCATGCCAATGATAAATGAAAAATCATGGTACCAATTAAAGAACTCTCTAGTAGGTTACTCAATGTACTGCATTATTTTTTTTACCAAAAACAGATTATGCAAAAGGGAGAGGCATTGTATTTCATGAAAATCAAAGCTATACACACCCAAAAAATAATTACGAACTCTACACTATACCAGTACAATGATTTATGACGCTGACTTAAAATTATGTTTACGATGTATGCCATCGGAACACTTCGTCGTTGTCCGTGTTGTCTGTGACGTAAATGGGCGGAGAAATAGAAAGACTTCGTTCATCACAACAACATGTTTACTTGTGGCAGCTGTCTGTAACACTGTATACAGTAATGTTTAGTTTTCAATAGTTTTATGTCCTAATCATAGTTAGTTAGTAACAAGTAACCTAATAACATACTAGAAGTAAATTTTAAAATTTAATAAAGTACTTTACCAATCACAAGTGAGGTCATCTTATTTTACTTGTGGATAATATTTGTGAATCTGTGGATTATATTAAATGTGTAAAGTGATTCATTTTATTTTTAACATAGGGGGATTTTTTTAGTGTACCTACAACTACTTCATGATAGAATTAAATTATTATAAGTTGACAAATATTGATAATAATTTAGTAGAACCTACTTTATACAGGGTGAAAGAAGTTTGACTGTCATTACTTCAGCATAAGATTAATCATAAATGAACAAAAAAGTCGTATATTACAGAGGCGTAAGGTTAACAGTTCTCGAAATACAGCAAGTATTAATATTGGGGAGTTTCATCACAACGTGACAACAGCGCTTAACCTGCTGATGCACACCACGTGTACACGCGGCAGACTTGTACTACAGAATAATGTAAACAGCTATTATTGTGAAACATTTAGTAAATTTCTTGACAGTTGTTTTCCAGTTTTTAAATAAATAAAATAAAATGTATCGAATGTAGATAGTATTGTGCTTAAATTTTAGATCAAATTTTAGTAATTATGAATCTCTTAAAAAAGGAACTTAACTTTTAATCAAATTACGTATTTGAAAAATATGTAATTAAAGTACCTACTCAAACACGTCGTTCAAATAATCATACGTATTAAAAATAATTTAGGTACTTACCAAAAAGCAAAATATGCTCAAAATGTCCACCACCATTTTCGATGCACGCACGACACCTTCGAATGCAATTTTCGCGCACTCGTTGGAATATACCTTAAGAAAACGAAATAGTGGTATGCAAAAAACACTCCGACACGGTCGAATCCAGATACCAACTGAATTGCGTTTTGGTGGTTGCTGGACACCCTAGTACCTCGTGTTAATTAATAAACCGCCGCGCCGTTGTCACATTGCTCGATATGAATTTTATCGAATTTTAAATTTATTACAACGCTAATTATTTTTAGAATTAAGCATAAAGAAGTTAAAAAAAGTGATAAACATTGTATTTTTTGGTATTCTATGCACGCAGTTATGTCAATATTCCTTAATTAATCGAACTGTTGTACATCAAGTTGGAGATTTTGATAATTTTTTTCTCGGACCTATGTTATATAAGGTTTTTTGTTTATCACTCTGTAGTTTGATCACGAATCATAATTAGAAAAACAATTTATCTCAATTGGTTCTGACTTTTTAGAACTTTTTTATTTAATTAGATAGGTTAATAGACTGAAAAGATAAAAAATTAAAATATTTAAACGTAATTTGCATAATTTTGATACATTGCACAAAAAAGAATGTCACCATCTACGGTGCTACTGGCATCCCTTGTTTCACATTGTAATAAACATTGTTAGCTCAAGAGTCATACCATTACCATATAAAATATTTAGTTTCTTCATCATTTTTCTGCAACTCCAAAATTTTAAGAGTTTTAATACACATTTTATTTTAATCTTTTAATATTTTATCTGCTTGAGTAGAGCATAATATATTTTAGACAATTTTGCAGTCAAAAGCTACGTAAAAGTAAGTAAATTGATTTACATTTACAACTTAGTTCCCTTAGAAGACATTTCTCTGTTTATGTTCATATGACCTTTTCTATAATTTGTAGTCATAGAATGCGCTGGTAAAATGTTGCAGGCTACTTTCGCGACGCATTTTTTGAAAATTCCTGATATCTGACCTTAACTGACCCGTTTTTTGAGGTTAGGCAAAGAACCATCAATTCTGACCGGGGATTCTCGTTCGGCGGGGTCTTATCATATAAATCTAAAATTAAAAAAAAAAAATTTTTGTATTTTTCCTAGCACTTTTTCGTGAATTTTTGTTATTTTTTACCTATTTTTTGAGATTAGGAAATTCCTGTGATGAGATAGAACTATTCTGACACCGAATTCTTGATCAGGAGGCAAAAATACTATGGATAACATATGTCACATGAAAAGTACAGATAACTTTTGTTTGTGAGGCTGTGTTATTATTGGTTGCAAGTTCTCCGTTGGTTTGTAAATCAGAGTCCTTGCACCAGCTGCAAAAGTAACGATAAATTATAATAATTGTATCTGCAGATACATTTGGTGGGTGAGGTCAATTGGTTCACGCTGATATTTGTATCGTGGGTATGGGATGAGTCGTAACGACTTTCAACCACACAAATACATTCTTAGGATTTATCGTAACGTATATAACTGCCATTAGATGCATTCTGTCTTTCTAAAATGTTATATTATTGATAAAATTTATTGTAAAACACACTCTTTTGGATAATAATCAACATTTATCTGCACATTAAATTTGATTCTAATCAAAAGTAGGTATATGATTTTTGTTACGTTTTCTGTGGGTAAATATTTTCCAGCGTTTTTCTGTGTAGGATAAATTCTAGTAAACGTTTAAAGTATAATTTATTTATCAGTACGTGCGTTGTGTAGTGCTTTAAATGTCAATCAGTTTTCGGGGTAAATTTGGTATTCAAATTTCGTTGTGATAAAATTTGATTCTGTACAATTCTGTACTTAGTAAACAAGTCCCGTAAAGGAAGACCATCGATTTTTCATTACTAGTTGTCATTTCCTTGAAAGGCCCATCGAGATAAAAATTCATTACCATCGACGCCATGAACCCTCCGTCTGTCAACCGCTTTATGTGGGCGTAGAATTTAATAAAATTTGAAACCCATTGAGACGATTTAATGTACAATAATGGTCCATATACATTCCACTGGAAATCGGAATTCCGTATCAAACGACTGATGAAATACAACTCCCAAAACATACACATACAGAAAAACAGACACTGGCCGAATAGGTCATTTGAAATTTCCGGAGTAACCGCTGAATTTTTCATTTATTGTCAGACAAAATATTTGCTTCATTCTGTTTACAAATGATTTTTTCAGCCCCGCTTGGAATGGCTACACGTGTTCAATTTAAGGGCTTTTGAAAGAGAACCTTAGAAGCGGTAATAAAATATGAGGACAAATGTATTCATTTCTCGCAACTTACGTGAAAAGACGAACGCCTATAATAAACGCAACTTCACGAGCTTAATTCTTTTAATGGAAGGTTATACCTCAAACGACATCGTAATGTACAATTACATTTTGTTGTTTTTTTCTCATAAATGTTATAATTGGATGTTATAGAATCGAGTAGAATATTTGACAATTATTTTCAATTCGGTCAATTTTCCTAGATCAAATTTTAGCATCCTAAAATTATTACAAAATGACAGATTTTTAAAGAGTATATACTTTTTTATGGATAAAATTTGGACTAGAATCCCATTATACAAAACTACAAAGTCCGACAAAGCTCTGTGTAATTTTGTGATTAGTTTTTGGCATCCAGTTTCGATTTGAATCTCTCACTGACACTATAGATCACAAATAAGATCCACTTCTTATTTGTGGAAGGGCGAAATGGGCGTTGACTATTAGACGCCTTCATTATAGCCATCCTTGTCTATCACATGGATTTATATGGCTTACATTATCGCTCTCACGTAACTTCTGATAGACCATCGGTACTTTCCTACACTGTATATGGAGTTTCATGAAAAACTGTACACAGGACAGACATAACAGACACTTAAAAGTACGATAATATTACGATATCCGATATTAATTTTTCGCTTGAAGATCAAAGCGTTAGAAAATAGTAAATAAAATCACTAATAATATAAGTATGAATAATACATATATTACATTACTATTATTATATACATTAAATAAATATACATTAAATAAAGTAGGTACTTACCCATTTCCCTTTTCCGGGTGGTCTTATACTTCACTACATAGGGTATCTTCCATTTAAATACACCGTCAGATACTCTTATCTGCGTCCTTGACTAATTAAAAGATTATTTAATAGGCAAGAAATTAAATTTTTTTGAAACTACTGGTATGTACCAATTTTAATAAATGATCTTGCTACATAGGCAAAAATCATTATTTTTTTGCAAAATTTAACATTATAATTCTACAATAATCTTGTTGTTCTTCATGTTTTTAGGAACTTTTCTTTATTAAATTAATTGTGAATCCTATATAGTGTGTAACTTAGAATGGTAGTCATATTTATACGAAGGCCACCTTTGACCTTTAGAAAGACATATAAATATATTGTGAAATACACAAAATTTCAGAACAAATTTGGGAGCTAAACATCTACACAGATCAAGGAAAAATTAAAATAAAAAGAATGATCAAATCCAACATTCGAGTTAGATAATAAGGAATTAAAACTCAATCAGTAAATAATAAGTTGAAAGGAATAAAACATACAATTTTGTAGAGAAAACTAATATAATTTAAAATGATCCGAACAAATGTCAAATTTAATAAACTTTTGTAAATTTAAAATATTAAAAATAAGAAATATAATGTAAAATAGCATGAAAAGGTAGTTAATTTAACAAAGAATCACCTGAGCACGTAAATTAACACGATCCTAAATTTGTTAGAGTAAATTTAAAAATATATATATGATATGTCAATAACGATAAAGTAACGGTGGATAAAAATTTTAATATAACTCCGTGCCAGATAATGAAAAGTAATAAAATGTTGAGTTAACTATACCTTAAATGAATTTCCATAGGTAAGATAAGATTCAAAATATTGTAAATTATTGAATTTTCATAAAATCAATGTAACACGAACCTCAACGAAGAGACTCCTAGAAATTATAGTTGGTAGGTATGTGATAAAATCCGAGGTACGAGGTGAAAGACTAATGTTCATAGACTACAATACTTCATATCATTCCATATAAAAACATTTTCTTGGAAGAACCTTCAAAGTGAATAACGGTTTCGTATTACCTACAAGTTCAAAAGACTGTAAAATACAGAATTAAAGTAAATAGACAGCATAAACATAATAAAAGTAATGGGTATAGGACAATGTTTAAACCCAAATGCTCAGATTTTATTTAGAAAAAGTTTTTTTTAAGGAAATTGCATAAATATGTTGAAAATTGTATTAGATTAGAAAATACTCGTACTATCTAATGTTGCATATCAAAATGTTCGTTGTAAGCCAAGGAATCCAAAAATGATAATCATTTTTCATAAAATGCAAGCATAATTCCAAAATTCCCAGGCAAAGTTTTCACAAATTAGAAGATATGTCAATTGCTTAGCAACGCCGATCATTTGTCTAGGTCTAGGTTAGGTTAAAAAAATCTGTTAAAACCGAAATTCCCCAAAAATGTAAATTCAATCTTACAAATTTACATTGTGTTAAAAAATTTAAAGGATAAAAACTATAGTGTTTAAAGCCAAGTGAAAGTGTACAGAAGAAAGAATACCAGTGCCAGAATATTATTCCAGAAAAAGAGATAAATCCAAATTGTACAAGTTTTGTATCCTGTGCCACGGAATACGAAGTAAATGAATACCAACGCCAGAAATAAAACCCCAAGACCAGGCAAGGGAATAAATAAGGTAGCAACTTACAGTACAAGCTTGATATATCATATGTTGCATATTTCACATGGCCATTACAAAATTTTAAGTATTCAACAAAAATTGCAATTTATATACAGAAACATTTTCCTTTAAAATCAAAAAGTGCACAATTTAACTTTAAATCAAATTTCAAATGGGATAATAAAAATATCGATCGATAAAATTTTTAACAAAATTAGAAATAAAGGGTAGTACTAGATTATAGTAGTAGAAATTGAATTCTTGTTAATTATAAATGAACATTATGTGTAATATATTTTAATTTGTTACAAGTTGAATTTAATGTTTTATTATCCAAATCTAATATCACTTATCAACTAAAATAATGTCCAAAGTGCAAATTTAAAAAAATATATATAGAGTGCTGGAAAATCCCTGAACCGCGTACCCCGAGAAAAAGAAGTCTAGCTCTACAAATTTATTTACATATTGATAAGCATAGCCAGGTAAATATTGCAGTTAATTATTTTTTGTAAAGGCGCCCAAAAATCAGTCATATATTACAAACAAAATATGGTCTTTACTAAACATATTCAATCAAATTTTACATATCAACTAAAATAAGAAAATCAATTACAATTCATCAAATAAATAAACATAGTTAAATATTATAATCACATAAAAAAATTATATAATTCTAACATAACCTAAATTAAAATCAAAAATCACATAACAAAAATAATTTTACATAAAAAATAAAAATTTGTACATTATAAATATGTTTTCTCATATCCCGTCATAAAAATATATATTTTTTAACCCCTTTAAGGTAATTTTTATACCCCTCCGCTGAATAGGCTTGCGTAATCTTAAACAACAGCGTGCGCTGGTTGTTAACCACGAGCAAGCACGCATAGTTGTCAAATCTCTTATATCATAGTTCGTATCTGTTTTTTCATATTACAGAGAATAATGAAGACAAACACATCATCCCTGACTAAATACTGAGATAAGTTGACACTTTAAATACTAAAATCCAACTTAATAAAACACAATATACACTATACAAATTTTATTTCAATTCCAGTAAATGCATATTTCATCCTGAGAGTCGCTAAATTATCTACCGTATTACAAATACTATCTCGTTTTATTAAATTAACGTTGGTCTTTGTTTTTTTGCCAGTATGCAGTTTCCCACCCTGTTCTCATATCATATCAGGTGTAAAGTTATCTTACATAATCTAATCGGGTAAATAATGATCAGGCTTGGCCTGCTGGAAACTATTGGTCGAAGCACGTCGAATGGCAATCCCTGTCAGACAAACTTTCATAGAATCAGACTTCACGGCGTATAATAATTTTCATTTCAGACGTAACATTCGTAGCGTCATTTTGTTGCATTTTTATGTTGCTTTGGATTAATTTAAGGCAAATGTAAACAGATATTGTGTATTTCCGTTAGAATTTCATAACATTTAAATAATACCTGTTATATATTCTTTATACATATATGCATTCTTCTCTATTTATGTGCAGTTGTGTACTTTGTTGAAATATGTATATGTAAAGTGATCATAGTATAGTTTACGTAAGCTAGGTCAATGCCAGAGGTCATTGACACAGATATTCATAAACTAAACACAGGGCTTTAAAAAAATGTAAGAATATCTTTTATTAAAAACTTGTTAAATTATTTTAAATCTAATTATTTTAAAACAAAATACATACAATTAATAACTTTTGACCATACACATACCAATATTAGATATTTTATGAATCATACTAAATCCTACTACAATATTTGAATAGTCGGTGTTTCGTCCGCATTGACATAAAAAAATGTGCTGTTCAGTGGCGGTCTACACAAGAGTTTCAGTGCAGTTTAAAAATTGAATTTTAACTCGTATCTATTTGATTTAAGAGATAATAATTTGAGATTAACATGCTGGGGAACACGTTTCTACTATTACATATACTTACAAATTGTCCCCCAATTAAAGTAACATTCTGTAAAAACTATAAAAAAATTAAATGACTATTTTTATATTTACCCTATTCTGTCTCTAGTTTGAATTCTCTGCATTTTAGCTTATGATTGACTTTATTAATCTTAATGTAACTAACTAATGGCTGAATATCCACCGACATGTTTGTGCAATAGGGTAAAAGATATACGCAATATGCCACTTACGCACTACGTACGATTGTCTCAACAGACTTTACTGTTTGTTATGAAACACCCTGTACAGTATTTCTTAAACGATTAAAATTTGTTTTTTTTTTTTAATACAGCTATGGAAATTTTCTGTCAGTAGGTAGACATTTACGGAAAGGTTGATAATAATTCTAATGAAAAATTATTGACCGCTCTAATGTTGAAATCCACTTTTTTATAATTTTATTTGTTTCTTATTTAATATAATTTCCAGCAATAATTTACGTGTGCTTAGTTCACACGATAAGAGCGTATGCATAAATTTAACTAAAAATTTAGTTTTGTGTTTATACGAACGAAATGATAAAAGAATATCGTGCTATATTCTAAAGAGCATGAAATGAACTTGTACAGCTCGTAGCAACTGTAAATTCAAACATATACTCTACTTTTTATGGTTTCGCCTTTAACAATAATGTACACGTTAAATTACGATTTGTGGAAGTTTGTTGTAGTACTCTTGTCGTAAAAATGTTATTGTATTTTTCTATTTCATTTCACAAAAGCCCGTGCAGAAATAAATTATAATAAATGAGAACAGTTTTTATACAATGCCGGGTAGTGTTATAATAAAAATGTATTTTTTAAATTTTATATGCACTCTAGTTGAAGTAACTACAATAAATTTTTAATTACTTTCAATGCGTTTATTTCCAAATTTATAAAATATTTAAACAGGAAAGTTATTTTTTTATAACTGTAATACAAAACGGTAAATTATTCATTACATGGATTAAGTCACGTTTAAAGTAACAGCGACAAGAGTCGCGTCACACTGCGTCACGCAGTGTCGCAGGGTCCGAAAGAAGCATTCGTAATGGCAGCTTAAATTTAATGAAAAATGAAATAAAATTTTAAAGTAATAACACGACTTGTCACTGCTGGAAATACCGCATTGCAAAACGTTACAGAAATGTTGAAATTCTCTCAGTAAATAAAGATGTTGGATGGAAATTTTTAGCATGTACCTATAAGCAAATATTGCTTTTACAGACCGTCATCGAAAGTGATATTTTTCTGTCAAAATGGTTTAGTGATTTATCATATTCATTACATTTTGTAAGTTACTCTGGATCAATCTAGTGGAACGAAAAAATAATTTATACAATCGTCGACGTTTCGTTGTCTTATTACATCTCTGGGATTCTAAGAATAATTGTTTTTATTACCAACAAACCAACATAATAATTGTAATAGACTATAGTCTGTTTGGAAATGAAAGAGAGTAATAAAACCCCGAGATAAGAACCGGCCATGGGCGTGGTAATATTTCGTTTCAGGTAATTATCTGGTAACACTAATGCTAACAGGTAATGGGTGTACATTAGTATATTTTACTGGATACATCATAGGGCAGGAGCCAGTGTATTGTGACAGATCAATCCAGTCTTAGAGCTGAATATACGAAGACGTGCTAGTGCAGTAGAGTAAAATTCGACTTGTGTTTAGTGACTATTGTGTCAGTGGATATAATATTGTTTGGGTAAAATGTCGAGCTTATCAGATTACGTACCTGCTAAACGCGTGAAAAGATGTGCGCTGTCTCAGAATGAGAAGATTATTATATTAAATGTATTTAATGCATTGAAACACCAAAATCTTACCAACAGTGTTGACGACATCGTGGAAAAGTGTTCCAAAAAGACAAGGTTTGGAAAGTCGACTATCTACAGACTTTTAAAGGAAACCAAAAATGAACAAGATACTGTAAATCCCTTAAAATCATCTACAGGGAGGTCAAAAGTCGTTATAGATGATTTCTTCAAAAATATCATTCGCAGAAAAGTACACTTATTTTATTTTAAAAAAGAAATAGCAACGCTAAACAAAATTTTAAGTGAACTTTCAGAGGACAACGATTTGCCAAAAATCAGTAGAAGCAAATTATGGGCCCTCTTACGAGAGTTGAATTTTTGCTGGGAATAGCAGAACAGGAAGTCAGTTCTTATCGATAAAGATGAAATTATTAGTTGGCGAAAATACTACTTAAGATCAATTAGAAAATTCCGTGACGAAGGGAGGAATATTTATTATTTAGACGAAACTTGGGTCAACGAGGGATATACTGTAACAAAAGTATGGCAAGATAAAAATGTAAAAAGTTTTCGACAAGCATTTTTGGATGGACTTTCAACAGGGTTCAAGGCACCTTCAGGTAAAGGGCGAAGATTAATAGTGACACATATAGGTAGTGCCAGTGGTTTTGTAGATGGCGGTTTACTTTTATTTGAATCTAAAAATACAGGTGACTATCACGAAGACATGAACGCAGATGTTTTCGAAGAGTATTTTACACAGATGTTGGATCTTATTCCTCCGGGGTCTGTAATTGTCATGGATAATGCCAGTTACCATTCACGGCAGACCGAGCGGACGCCTACGACTGCTTGGAGGAAAGCCGATATAATTCAATGGTTATCCGGAAAAAACATTTCTTTTGAAACAAATATGGTGAAAAAGGAACTTTTGACACTTGTCAATCTTAATAAAGATCAGAAAAAATATGTTATCGATGAAATGGCAACAAATCGCCAAATAACGGTACTACGGTTACCACCTTATCACTGTGAACTTAACCCAATCGAATTAGTCTGGGCGCAGGTAAAAGGAGATGTAGCGCGAAATAATACGACGTTTAAATTAAGTGACGTGAAAATTTTGTTAAAAAATTCCTTGGAACGAGTAACTGCAGATAACTGGCAAAGATGTATACATCATGTACAAAAAGAAGAGGAGAAAATGTGGGAACTCGATAATTTAATTGACGTTACTGTGGAACCTATCGTTATCAATCTAGGAGACGAAGATAATTCATCAGAATATTCAGAGGATGAATTTTAATATACCTACTTTTTTATTTTCTTTATTGTACATTTATACAACACTACATTTACTCACCATAATTTGAATTTTCAAAATACATATATTTTTGTGTGGAATAAAAGTCTATTCATTAAATTTAAATAAATATTTTGATAATAATATTGAATAATTTTATTTGAATTACTAAAAACCCTCTTAACCCGGTTATGATGCTTAAAGTAGCCTCATGTTTTGAAATGCTGTTTTTATATTGTTTACTTATAAGAGAAATGGACCGAGAAATTGAAGCGGCATAGACAAAGACGGATTGTCGGGGATTAAATTTTAGCTACCTGCTACAATTTAGTACAGTCCGATCGCACAAAGTTTTTTTAAAAGTACACCTCATCTATACCGATAATACATAATATAAAAATATTGAATATAAGCACCAGTATTACATTTATTTACGATTTGCATACATAATAAGCTTTTATTACTCTCTTTCATTTCTAAACAGACTATAATCTGAACTTAATTAACTAACAATATAAATTTAAGTTGATCAAGATGACAATTTCAGGTGGGTTCTTTTTGTTAATCTTTGCACCTCTGTACCCGGTCGTTGCCTGTTACAGTATTACTTTTCACTTCCTTAGCCTTAACTAGGAATCTTTGAGCTGCCCTTGTTGTTCTTGGGCTAAGTTCTATGGTCCGCCTAGGTCCGCCCTGATGTTCATTTCGGTTTTTGTTGGATCTTAGACCACTACGGACGAAATCGCTCCTCAGTGATCATCTGAGACGTTCCGTAGTGGTTTCTGCAATTGCTCTCAATGCTTCCAATCGTTTAGCAGTTCTTCACTGTAGGCGCCCTCATTGACGCCTCTGCAAATGCTCCACCTAGAGTTTCTAATAACTGATCCGCCCCACAGCGCCTAGCCCGAGAATTACAACGGCAGGTCAAAGATACATAAGTTAGGATAAGGAAGTGAAAGGTAAATCTATATCGTAACTAGCAGCGACTGGGTAGACAGGCTACGGTATAATAACCTGAAAAACCATCGCACTTGTTACTAAATGTTTGTTAAAATTATTTTCACTTACAAACGTACCTACTACTTTTTTATTTATATTTCGTCTATTAGATTGTAAGAGCATGTATTTAAATTTTAAAGTCGTTCTTTCTATTTATACCTAGTTCTTGCGTGTTTTTTATGTTAATGTGTATTTTTTTATCTCTTTGTACCTATTTATTTATCGGGAAACGAAACATCATTTAAAATAATATAGGAATTTAAAATAAATAGAGTTATAGAAATAGAATTTAAAAGAATATTAGTGACAAGTAAATAGATGAAAGTAATCCCTCCAAATATAATGTTTACATCTATGTTATAAATTCATGACAAAAAGATAAAATAGAAAACATTTTCCTGTACTATGTTCTTTTAATATTTAAACGCTTTTTTGTTAGTAAAGACTTTATTTACAACAATTTAAGAAAACAAGAATGCGTTTTAGAGACAGTCGTCCGCTCGGCTTTTGTGTATTCATATAACTAGGAACGTGCTTGTTGCCTATTTGAGCTTTTGTCTCCCTCCATTTAAGGCTTGTTTTTACGGAGATTTTGGCAAGGATTTCTTTTATAAGAAGTGGTGATTAGTACTTTTCCCCGCTTGGCTGGGATCCAGCAACCGAATTCTGATGCAATGGCCAACTCGGAACGGAGAGGATGTATTATTTTGAAGCGGCATCTCCGTTACTTAAGTAAATTTTACATACGTATTTTTTTAATATACTTTTGTTGTTTATATACTTTTTTATTTATATTGAACTTACCCTATAATTTTCACTACTTTGTATATATTTTCACATGTAAAGGAACACCATGAAAAATGATTTTTTAGTGCAACAATATACACAAGTTCGAGATCTTATTTATACTTTGATACCCTAATTTGTGTTTTAACAGCTTCAATATTTTAAATAAAATGTATACATATTTATAGCTAAATATTTCCTGTAAAAATTGATGTCTTGAATTGATTTTTAAGTTATTTGGCTTGAAATAAGGTCAAGTTCAAATCAAGTAACAATAATTAACGTTTAGATTAAGTCAAATAGTTACATAAAATATTAAATAATGACAACAAATTTAAATTTTACGTAAGCTAAATTTTGTAGTTTTACTTAGGTAAGTACTTCAACCAACGACCTCAGAAAGGATAGACAGTGCATTGTCTTGGTTTGTTTTGTTCTACTGTAAATATTTTGAGAACTCAGCCTGCTATTGGCTAAAGACATGTGGTAAGGTGCGCGCGCAGTACCTGCTCGATGCTAGATGTTTATTATTGTTTACGACTGTCGGCCGCCATTAATTCTTTGCGTGCTTACTGAGTTTAACGTTGTGTTTACCGTGGATTATTAGTTTCTTTGGCAGAATTTATTGTTTTTGTGAATAGACAATGGGAAAATATTGTGTTATATGTAGATTTCGCTTTAAAAGTGGAGGCAATCGCTCTTTTCACAGGTAGGTAGATTTACCATGGGCGTAACAGATAACAGACGGTAGTTTAAAACAAAATTTAAAATAGAAAATTTTCAGTGCAATAATATTGAAAATATAAAATATTTTTTTAAAACGTGAATTGTGTGTTAGGTTAAATAAAAAGTAACGTGAATTGCAAAGGCAACATTATTCAAAAGGAAATATACCTAGGTAATTTGATTTTAGGATTCCTTCGAATGTTGAACGCCGAGACGTTTGGCTCTCTCGCATTTTGAGCTGCATAGGAAAGGAAAATAGTCCTAAAGATAGTGTTGTATGTTCAGATCACTTCACATCAAGTGATTTCTTAATAAGACCTGGTGGCCGAGTTTATCTTAAGGACACAGCAGTTCCTGAGTTCCCAAGTTCGTTTAGTCAAAATACAGGACCCCTATTAAAATTGTATAAACAATTTTTTTGGACATAATTCGGGATCATTTTGTAGCAATTCTCACCATAACAAATTAGATCCAACAAATCTGTTTTAAGAATTAAAGAACTTAAAAATATGTGTAATAACCCCATTTACTATTTCTCTTTCATTTATCACTTAATTGTCCTACTTGATATGCACATTATTGTATACAAGTATAGTATAGCTACCATACTATATGCAACTGTAACTGTAACTTTGTGATTCCTATTTGAACTGGTAAAAACTTTTATTAATTAGTATTAATTATCATATTGATGTATTGATAGTATTACTTTTTTCGGCAGTAAATGCCGTTATGGAGTAAAACAAACATGGTTCTATTTATTTAAAAAATAAGTTGTGCAAAACCGTACTTATCTTATCAACTTCCACGTCACCTGCTACATGGGTGTTGTATAACAATGAAAAATATTAACGGTCGATAGAAGGAAGCACAAAAAACAAGCACTTAGGTAGGAAATTCTGGAAGGAAGCCTAAATAGTTAGTTGAAGATAGGTAGTTGAAGTGCGAACAGTGTAGAGATCGGCAGTAAGACGATCGGCGGGCAGTGTGTCAAAATAGTGAAAAGTTAATTGGTTAAAGTGTCATTAGTTAGCAGGTAATATTCTTTAAGTACTTTGTTGTTAATTGTTCTGTGTAATCTTATGATTGTAATGTTTATAGATGTTTCATGATAATAATTCTTTGTATGTTTAGCTTCCGTTGCTTTATGCTCAAGGGCATATATTTTTCTAAGGTAAAATTGTTATACTGTTATATATATTATTAACGATTGCTCATTATTTATTTCATGTTAAAATATGTATATCGTCGTGGGCGCCCCCGACTTTACAATAATGACTCCTTTGTTTTACAGCTAACTTGTTTTTGTAATGATGACGTTGTTCGTAAAATATAGATGTCTCATGATAATAATTCTGTATATGTTTAACCTTCATTGTCTTACGCTTAGGGGCGTATATTTTTCTAATATAAAATTGTTACAATTATTATTTAAGATTGTTCATTATTTATGACATGTTCAAATATGTATTTTGTCGAGACCGCCCAGATAGTACAATAACGACTTCTTTATTTCACATTTAACTTGTTTTAAACAAGATCAGGTTATTCTTTGATTTCTTGTGTCCACTTTATGTCACACGTCTATACGAGCCTTGTTGAGTTTACTAACATTTTCGCCCGTGCGGAACGAATCTGGATTAAGCTCGATTGCCTCCCGTATGGGACTCCAGTGTTATGAAGGATCTTCCGAAATCTCAACTATAGCTGGATTGCCTCCCGTATGGGACTCCAGTACCTTCCGGCTCTGCCGGCTAACTAACACCAAACCTCTTCAGTTTTACTTGGAAGTGTGTATGACTAATATGAGGTAACAGATGACATTTAGTGACACATTAAATGAGACAGGACTTATTTATCATTAGCAAAGGTTCTCAATGTATGCCTTTTGTTAGTGGTTGTTTTGTATTTATCTTTGGGTGGTAAGAGCAACGATCGTGGGTTTCTCTGCCATGCTCTTTCCCCGCAGGAGCTCTAGGTGAGCCTGGCACTCTCATTTTATGTTAAATGATTGTTAATGTTTTTGTTGTTCTTTCTATTTGTCACATGTTTAATTTGAATTGTATGTAAATAAAGGTTAGGTGTATTTACTCTGCTTTTGTTTTATATAATTAAACCATACATCCCCTCTACAAAGTTAGTAGCCAGCGCATTCCGGTAAATTAAAAAAATAGATACCCACAACGTAGGTAGTCCTTATGACGATCACATATTTTTGGCCACAACTACGTTTACTTATTTTTTATCGAACCTAGGGTTGTTATATTACAAAGTCATTAATATTAATTTAAAACCAAATTAGGTGTGGAATCGGTAAGTATATATAAATTAGACAAATATTAAAATGTATCACCCTTTTTAACACACACGCCACTGCTTAAGAGTTCCCTAGTAAACAAAGAACTATCTTCATCCTTGTTTAATAGCAGGATATCTCAAGTTGTGGAAAATCAAAACAATTCCTTTGCAATGCATAGGGAATTACTTGTCTAGTCATTCTGAGGTCTTTGACTTCAACAACTATAAAATGGTAAACACATTGAGGATTGAGGAATTATTTATTTATGTATTTTGGAATACTACTTTTTTCTTTCACATTAAGAGTTTGGCAAATAATAATTCAGTATTTTTCAAACTGCTTGAAGTCATATTGTGTAATAATTGTGGAATAACAGACATATATTTGTTTCTGTTGTTTCTTTAACAATGTCCAATTAACTCATTATTTCTACTACACAGTCATATTAAGTGACATATTAAGTGAACGGGAAAATATCTTATAGAATTTAGAATTATTAAAATGAGTTTTAACACGGAATAGCTTTCAAGCCGATTGATAAACAACAGTTATTTGAAGTTGTTCGTGTTATAATCTTAGTATTTTCTATTTATTCGAGTAATTTTAACCCAAAATAAAATAATCCTTAGCAAAGCAAAAACAATTTTACTAAAATATTCCTTTAGCTCAAGGGTTTGTTTAATTAATTTTTTAATTTGTTTGCACAGCTGGAAAATATTAAATTAAAACATTTTCAAAAAACAAATGCAAGCACGTAGAGAATTGAAAGGTTTATCCGATAATACACCACTCGAACCCTCATCCTATTAGAAAGTTTCAAGGAACTGACAGCCCTAACTAGGAGGTTAAAATGTCAAATTAGTGTCAATACATGTCCGCTTTAAAACAGAATTGACTTGTGTTTGTGTTTTCTCCACTGGTCCCAGTGCAGAAAGTTCGACCTACAAAGCATCTGCTAGATTCGTAACTAAAATTTAACATTTGTTTGCGAAGTCAGTATTGTCAATAAGAAATTTAAATTTAACAATAGTTAACTTTACTAAGTACCTATAGCAAAATAAATGTATGTACTACTATCTCGTTTTATTGGCGTATATCTTGTATATCAGGTAATCAGCGGAAAAACAGATTTGGCTTTATAAGGGGGAAGAATATACCCTGTTTGATCTACAGCTAGCCACATTTTTATTCTACAAAATTCTTGTCTCTCTCTGTATCTCTTTCCCTTTCTTTCATTTTCTTCTTTTATGTGATGCATATGACGATACCGCCGCTTTGGAGATATATGCAAACATATTTTCACTAAAATAATCGAAGACGAAATGTTTATTATCGTATACATACCACAACTATATAGGTATTAGAATATTACATAGACAAAAAATTGAAAATAGAAATTCAGTACTTAGACGAGTAAGGGAGGTCAAGGGTGCAGGGGACAAGATTACATAGGCGTAGGTAGATACTACTAATATCCACAATTGTTGAATGCCATCCTTTCGGACGGCGATAGCCCACCACCACTCACTTACACCTACCTGATGTGCACGCCACGGATATCACACTTTATCACATCAATAATAATATAATAATACACTGAACTATACAGGGTGTCCCACCACGAACTCCGTCGATGGATATCTGGGAAAGCGCTAGAAGGATTTTTTTGAAATTGTGATGGTGTTATACGGACCGTGGGGTCTACCAAGCTAAAATATTTTTAAGATCATCGTGCTTCCGGTTATTCCGGAAGTCGATACCAACTTTCTTATTTTAAATGGACCCCATGTATATTATTACATTTTTGCAAAGAGCATCTATTTCTAAGTTGAAAACATATAGCACACTCCATACTTAGGATTAACCGTTTCCGAGATATTTTGATATTTAAGCAAAAATTGACAGATGCAGACTGACAGTTATCATGTTGATTGTTACTTACTTGTCACGGCCAACTTAAAATGTGCGAAACAAATGGAAACATCATTTTAAGAAAAGGGAAATGTTTATGCGTAAATAAAATGAAAACCACTGGGTTTAGGTATAGGGAAACTTTAATAAAGTTGCACTTAATTTTAGTGCAGAATGCGAATACGTTAAAAATTAGGGGTTTCCATTTAAAAATTTCGAGCTTTCCACAATTTCTGAACTTCATATTCGATATTTTTTTGCGCCCTGTATAAAAACTGGAAAATATTCATGTCAAATTCGATAAATTAGGTCTTGCTCTACAAAATGTCCAATTTGCACAAAAAATGGGGAAAACTAAAGTTTGCTGACAGTCAGCATCTGTCAATTTTTGCTTAAAAATCAAAATATCTCGGAAACGGTCAATCCTAAGTATGGAATGTGCTATATGTTTTCAACTTAAAAATAGATGCTCTTTCCAAAAATTCAATAATATACATGGGGTTCCATTTAAAATAAGAAAGTTGGTATCGACATCCGGTATAACAGGAAGTACGATGACCTTGAAAATATTTTAGCTTGGCAGGCCCCACTGTCCGTATCACACCATCACAATTTCAAAAAAATACTTCTAGCGGTTTCCTAGATATCATCCATCGATGGAGTTCGTGGTGGGACACCCTGTATATACTAGGGTGGTCTGAAAAGTTTCCGACCTAACAAAGATACAAGACATTTTTTCAGAATTTTTTTTTTATTTTTCAACATAGTCTCCTTGTAACTCTACACACTTCTCCCAGCGATGCTCCCATCTCTGTAACCCGTCCAAATAGTACTCGGCGTTTTTCTCTGCAAAATAATTGTTCACGAAGGTGATTGCCTCTTCATTTGAGGAAAATCTCTGTCCTCCGAGCGCAATTTTTAGATGAGGGAACAAAAAAAGTCGCTTGGGGCTAGATCTGGTGAGTAAGGCGGATGGTCAAGCAGTTCAAACCGTAATTCGTGGATTTTCACCATGGCAACCGCTGAGGTGTGAGACGGTGCGTTGTCTAAGTGAAACAGGATTTTCCTTTTCTGCAAATGTGGCCGTTTTTCCGCAAGTTCTGCCTTCAGCTTGTCAAGTAATGATGCGTAGTATGCTCCTGTAATGGTTTTTCCTTTTTGAAGATAATCGATTAAAATAACTCCATGACTATCCCAAAAAAAAGAAAAACGCCATCACTTTCCCAGTCGAAAAAACAGTTTTTGCTTTTTTTGGAGCCGGTTCCCCCTTTGCAGTCCACTGTTTGGACTGTATTTTTGTTTCGGGCGTATAATGGTGTATCCAAGTTTCATCTACAGAATTAATCGGCGCCAAAACTCGGATTTATTGCGCCTAAACTGCGCCAACAGAGCGTTGGAAATGTTCGTTCGAACACGTTTTTGGTCTAACTTGAGCAAACGCGGCACCCAACGCGCGGACAGCTTTCTCATGTTTAAATGTTGATTTAATATGTGACAAACACGTTCTTTTGACATGTTCATAACCTCTGCTATCTCTCTCACTTTAATTCGGCGGTCGTCTAGCACCATTTGGTGAAGTTTGGCGATGTTTTCGTCGGTAGTTGCAGTTTTTGGACATCCCGAACGTTCATCGTCTCCCAAGCTCTTAAGGCCACGTTTAAATTCAGCTACCCAAAATTTCACTGTGGTAAATGATGGTGCAGAGTCCCCATCACAGAATCCAACTCATCTTTGATTTGCGTAGGCGTATTGCCTTTCAAAAACAAATATTTAATGACAGCTCGATACTCGATTTTGTCCATTTTCATAAAAACACTCACATCAACTCACTCAAACGACTGTTACATAACAACTGCGCGTCCAAAATGGCTAATTGTTGAATTAAAATCACAAGTATTTGGTGTTCAGGCACATATATGTCTCTTAAAATTATTTGGATTCTGTTTAGTATAAACTTCCTTTTTTAATCTCTAATAGAATTTGTCGTCACTATGTTAAGTGGCATTTATGGTTTATGCTTTTAAATGTAATTCTTCTTCATTCAACAATAAAGCTATAATGTTAATATAAATTAAATTATTAATGTTATACTTCATTATAAATCGAGCAACCTCAGTCATGGAATGCGGTAAAATATAGCCACCCATTTCCTGTCAGCCTGGGATAAATACAATATCCTTCAACCCTTAAGCTCCAAGAAAACGTAATGCAACTGCAGAGATCGATATTTCAGAGTAATTGGAAATTTTATTTCTATTGGGATGAATGGGAAAAGTATTATGGAAATTTAAGCTAAGTGTAGAAACATTATTAAGTTTAAATATTGTATTTCTACTAAAACATTTTTAGATTTTTAAGAAACGACACGTTGTAATAATTTCTCCAGCAACAATAATAGCAGTGACAAAAAAGTTATAAATTACGAAAATAATATCTTAAAAACTATGTCAGTATTGAAACATTGATTGTAATTTTTCTACTTTCGATATTTAGATATTAACTACATTAAAGCATAGTTAATGTTTTATTGGAATCACTCTTTGTCGTTGTGTTAGAATGAAGAAAATAACATCAATGATTATATTTATTCATTTCCATAAGTTACTTCACGAAAGTAAACGAATTTAACCAAAGTCAACATTAAATTTGTCATTCTAAATATGGTTAATGTTTTAGAGTAGACCATCATATATCTAACTGTTATCTAACTTCGCCTATTTGGCAACTGACGTAACTGATAAGAAAGGTCGCTACCCTGATAGTAGAAGGTCCAGTAATTCATAAAGGGTCAAGTATTGATTAGTAAATATATACCGTTATTTTTCTTTCTTGACACACTTGCACAATGAATAAAATTAAATTATCAGATTTAGAAAATTACTTCATCTGCTTTCCTGCCAACAAATACCACTATTATAATAAATTCATACATTCAGCTCGCGATGGATGCAATGGAATAGCAGGGTTTTGAACGAGCCACACGATTCGGGCTCCCATTTTGCGTTCCAGTTTGTGGAGCAGTAAAACCTGGATTCGTGAAGTTTTTCGCCGCAGAGCGAATTACAAAACGCAGTGAGTCACGCAAATTCCGAAGGGGATCAAAACGGTTTCATAAAAACAGTGACTAATGTTTATATGTGTTAAAGTATAGCACAGTCGTTAAACAGCCAACATCGTTACAAGCTAAAAGATATAAGAATTCAGAAATACGATGTTGTTGGAAATAAAACGCTACCCATATTTATGTATAAACTAAACGATGTAAGTTTTGGGAACCTATTCTCCTATGCGTTTCATATTATTTTCTGTTTCATTAATTAATAACCATTAACTATCATCGTTAACAGTATTATCTAGGGAGAAATAAAAATCAACAATTTAAGATCGCATCCTCTTCTTCATACAATATTGATTTGGATGATCCAGGCTACAATAGTTTTAGCATCAGTAATGTCATAAGATTCGGACACACTTAATTGATCAAATTAGAAAAATATTTGAAATAATAAAATGTCCAGCGACGAGGACGATCAATTGGGTGGGTGCAAGTGCTTTATTTGTATTACTGAGTTTTTTAACTGTAAAAAAAAGAACACGAGTCCAGTGCTTGTGGATCACAATTTAGAAATTAGAGAATGAATCTAGTTTGTTGAATTACCATTGCTTAGTGGCATCAAATATGTAGAATTTGTAAGTCCACTGCGAAATAGAAACCTGACGTGTTATCATTAATTGTAAGAAAAATGTGCACTCTTTTCTTTCATAAAATAATCTTAAACGAATTTCTGTAACATAAGAATTACTGACCATTTAACGCTATAAATATTGTTAATAATGACGTTCAACTTCCACACAATTCAAAATTATGAGCAGTCATTGCGACATATTATTTACATTATATTTTTTTTCAAATATATCTTAACTTCTGCATGTGCATTTGGACGGTAGCTTTGTCATAATAACTTTATCTTTACATTTTCTTTAAGATGCTGCTGGGGGGGTCTTTAGATTCGATGTTAGTATCCATGTCTCTGGTTGACATAAAAAGAAAAAAATAATTCAGCTAATTTTTTTCTTTATTTAGTAAGTCGCTAGTGTTAAAAATATTTGAGTTAAGGACTCCATACACGTTGAAATCTATATCGATGTTGAAAGCATAAGGATAAGGTATCACGATACTAATCTCAACATATATTGACTGCCTCAATATTATTGTATTGGTATCAGCTGGTCTGACTCACTATCAAGAAACCACCATTAAAATAGTATACTAATTTCTCTCTTCTTTTGGAATCTTTAGTCCAATTATTATAATTTGTGAGGAAAGAAGATTCCACAGGCATCTGATGTTTCATGGTTCCGTGTCGATATCATAATAGTATATCTTATTTTTTCCAATTTTACAATACAGCATTTTAAAGTTTTTTAATATATTCAAAAGCAAAAGCTACACTAAAGAGAAAGTTGTGGGTACTTCTTTTTAAATATGGAAGTTGTTAGAAAGCGATATCGTATATTGCTTCGCAAATTATTTACTAGGTTACAATTGCATAATTTTCTGGGAAAAAAGACGCGTTTGTCCTAATACGTATTTCTTTTTATAAATGAGAATATTATTTCTAACAGCCATTGCGTTTCTTTTTGTTTTCAAAAAATGTACGAAATTAAATAGGAAAAAATGTTTGAATCTCAGAATATTTTTTAAATAAATAAACATACACGTACTTAAATGGACACAAAATGTTTGAGAAATCAAATAAATAAGAGTTCGGGCCAGATTGCTTACGAAACTAAAAACTACCAAAATTATAAAAAAAAACAGTATATTATAATGCACGTAATTTAAAAATAATCAACAACAACAAAAATTATTTATTCTCGGTACTAATGTACAAAGTTTGCTGATTATGATCCTTTGCAAAAGAAGGATATACAGGGTGATTTAGAACTTATCCAAAAAATATTTTTCGGACATACAGAGGACTCTTACTAAAAATACAATTTTGTAAAGAAAAAATCAAAAAGGGCAGTTCGAAAATGATTAAAAATACACTTCTGCACGGCACTGGAAACTGGTCCACTGTAAAACCTGTCCTCACACAATGCGACCGGCATGGCGGCAAAGTGTGATAAAAACAGACAAAAACTTTCCCAAGGAAAGAAATAAATAGAATTTTATAGCACCTACCTTATACCAGCACAATCAACTGCTTTTGCCATTATTGTTATTATTAATTAATAAAATTAATTTGTGGTTTTAAATAATAAAACAATTTGACATACCTGATGTTACAACAATTGTTCAAAATTTTATCCAACGACGGGTAAACACAACTCAGTTTCTACGAACTAACACAATTGTTGTCACCATAACACAAATGCTTCACCATAATACAAATGTTGTCTTGCTTCACCATAAATTAAAACGATATCCATCAATTCCGAGTGGCTATACACGCAAGCCATTTTTGAAACTAACTACTAAAAAACTATTGTAAACACCACAGATAACAGGTAAACACTATCGCAAAGACGATTGTAAAATCGGATTTCAGTATTCGGAGTCGCTGAGGCCACGTGCTCCTAACGCGTATTGCGAATGACGCTAGAGACTACAGTTGTTCAGCTATGTAATGGTTGAATGTACTACAACTTCAATAATTTTTTTCTCGGAAACTAAGGATTTTACAAAAAACTTTTTACGATATTGATTACATTTCTCATACTGCGTCTATTCCCAATTTTTTTGATAAGTTGTGAGTCAGCCTGTATTAGTTCTTTAAATCTATAAACGTCTTTTAGGTTAATACTAATTGGAAGTTTCTCTCTAAATGACTTTTTGGCTTATCTCAAGAGATAATAAATATTTTACTACTTTTTTGAGTATTAAGTTATTCCTATAGGACATAACATAGAACTGGATAAAATATATAGTGTAGTGCGTATTTATGTATTCTTTTAGCAACGCCGCTTTGTGATACTGGCGACAATACGTTAATTAATTATTTAATCGAAATGTTTATTAAGAAATTTCGGTAGCGATTCAAGAATTAAGAGCGCAAATCAGCCTGTTATTGTGGTTGCTTATTTACTATTAAGAACAAAATAAATTTTTTAGATAGGGAGAATATAGACAAAACAAAAGATAGGTAAAGGTAACAAAGTAAAAACAAATGTAATACCTAAACATTTTTATTTTTAAAAATAAATGTTCATCTCAGAATTACTAAGGTATGTTAAGTTAATTTTTACTTCGTTGTCTTCTAATAAATATACTATGAAGTTTGGATTAAAATTATTATTAATAAACATTCATTCATATTTGTCATCAGTCTAACCTTTAGTTCCGCTGACCTGAATAAGATGTCGCACCTGTAAAAATGAATACAATAATGGACGGTTAACCTATTTTTCACAAAGAATTAGTTACATAAATATATTATAATATACTAAATTTGGTTCTTGATTGGTACATGATATTTTTTTAACATTTCCTATTTAAAACGCATAACAGTAGAAAAACTAAGTCAATAATTTCATTAAAAATGCAAGATTTTTGCTGTTATTTTCATAGAATTTATTAAAAAATAAATTGAAAGAATATCTAACATGAGATTAATGTGTTCTAACTTATTTTTTA
The DNA here is from genome assembly GCF_000390285.2 of Anoplophora glabripennis. Taxonomy (NCBI): domain Eukaryota; kingdom Metazoa; phylum Arthropoda; class Insecta; order Coleoptera; family Cerambycidae; genus Anoplophora; species Anoplophora glabripennis. Next base: position 1,214,786 of record NW_019416238.1, read on the forward strand.
TATGAACTGAATTGGAAGAAATACGCAAAAATAACCCGTAATTAATACGTAACTAACGAATCAATTTTTTTCTTATTTTAAAGATATATCTTTAGTCGAATGCACAAGTAGGGATTAATTTATAAGCGAAATTCTTGATAGAATTCCATTTCTTATGCGTACATAAAAATTAAAATTAGATTTATACCTAATTTCAATTTTTAACTTTATAGCTTTCATTACCTCTTCTCTCTTTTCCGTATGCCAGGAGCCCTTCACAAGCTATAAAGTTTTTTGTTCATCTGTTTATGGTGATTAAATCATCATCCTCGTCATAAAGTATCGTAAATTAATATTACAACTTTTAACTCAATAGTGTTTTATGTAGCACCAATTGTACGTAGTACTAGGTTAGAATTTATGTGATTTTTTTCTTAAACGTTTTTAATTTTTCTTAGTTATACCGCCAAAGCAATAGTCACGTGACATATAGTTTTAAGTTGATAAAGATGCTGATTCACTATCATTTTCCTATGTATGTGACGATCGTCCTATAGTTAAATCTACCTATCTAACTAAAATAATATGTACTTTTACAGAAGTGCAAGTATTTTTCCCTAACAGAATAAATAGTTTAGTTGCTTTTACTTGACTCAACCTAACTTGATTTGCATAAATCGTTTTTTTTTTAATTCTGTATATTCTCTCCCTCGCAAACTCCCCTCCAATAAAGGTAGAGTTTAAGTCTATTAAATTATGAATAAAAAAACTGCTGCTGGAAGTACCGAAGGAGTTAATTTCTGGCACGAATAAATTTACATGTAATAAAAAATATATTATTTATAAAGTTATAACATCGTTATTTACAAATGTTTTTTAATTTTTTTCATTTCTAAAGTAAAGTTCTCATCATAAATCACAATCATGAGTCTATCAATGGTGCAAACGTTTTTAGGAAGGCCGAGAAGATGACCCGAGGTCTAGGCACACTAGTACACTCACCCATAACAAAAAGTGAGAAAAGTTAAAGAGATTGAACTTGTTAATCACCATCAGAGGGGTTGGTAGCAAAATCTGTTCCGAAACTGCTGAATTTTCAACAAAAACATCATAACCATCGTTCAACAAATGCTTACTAACGTCACTGATAACCCAGACTTGCTCAAACGTGTTATAATTGGCACCGAAACGTAGATATATGGTTACGAAGTTGAAACGAAGGCTCAGTTGTCTCAATGGAAGTTTTCTGAAGAGCCAACACCAAAAAAAGTCAACGTCAAGTCTGGTCAAATGTGAAGGTCCTTCTAACCGTTTTCTTCGACTACAATTATTGGACAGTTTATCACAATTTTTTACCATCTGGTCGTACAAGGAGTACTACCTACAAGCTTTGCGCAATTTGGGTGAGGCAATCAGGATAAATTGATCCGAATACTGGACAACGCATCTGCGCATACTGTTCTGCTTATCCAACAGTTCTTGGCGAAGCACAACACTGTTGTGATGCTACAACCGCCCTATTCTTCCACCAGTGTTTTCCAAAATGGAAACTACATTGGTATACGAGTATAATATCACAGGAGACTACTTGTATGGGGATATGATAAAAACTGAAAATTAAGTAAATATCTTCTGAGCAATTTAGCAATCCTCGTTACTTTTTGGTCAAACCTCTTACACCTCACATGCTGAGATTGATATCGTTGTGCATCTCATCTCATCGTGAGTGGGTACCTTAATGTTACATTTATAATTGTATATATATGTTTCACTACTGTTACTACTGTTTTATTAACGTAATCTCAATTCAATAATGAAAAGTGCCTAATGATTCCTTGCTAAATGTATTCCCTGTATTGGCTGTATTATGACCATTTCTACTTGTTTGGAAACGCTTTCTAATACCTAACCCTTTTATCGCAGTCGTCTGAGAGATTTTACCCTTGCTCCCCCTTTAACTGCGCCACGTCATTCAGCTCGGTTCACGGTCCTTTGTGGCCCCTTTTATATTGATCGGATTTCCACACTGCCTTCGCTACATTGTCGTCTCTTTATTTATTTTTCCTAATTGGCTCCATCCTGTTTAAATCACCCAAAGTAAGTCTATTGAATTTTAAAATTTCCTTTTATTTTATTATACAATTTCTTTCCTTTCCTATTATCATAAGACTGGCGACTGTGGGATTTTGAGGCAAATAAATCCTCTATCGCTTTTAATTAAGACATTGATGAAATTAAATCTTTTCTAAAAGGTTGAAATCTTCAAATGCATAATTAATACTCTAAAAACGTTACGTTTAAATTTTAATACGTTACCGGTTCTAATCATTTTTAGTACCTACCTTAAAGAGGATATTATTTCCTATAGCTGCTTTCCATTAAAATTTAATATCATTTGTAAGAGATTTGATTAGCTGCTCGCTGTTTATTTTCCAAGTTAACTGATCACTTAGTTCCGCATTTAAGAATACAGAACGAAACTTTTTAATGGGCTAATTGTGCTATACAGACTGGAGGAAAGAGGATATAAAAGTAATTTTACTTTCCATATGTTTAATACTTAACTTAAAATTTTATTATGTTGTTAAATTTGTATGGTAAATGATCTGATTATTAGAAATATTAAATTCATGCACAAATTCATGGAATTTTTAATGGTCATATCAAGAATCCTATGGAAAAAATTGTTTGTTTGTCACAGATACTTCAATATCATATTTTTTGTAATAATAAAAAATATATTAGTTATTACCCACATAAAACTGAAAAAGCAAACTCTTGATTATTAATAAACAAATAGAAGTCATAAGTAGAGCTGTCACAATCGGTCCGCTAGCCATTAGCGCCGTCAGTCAGCCAAGCGAGCTGCCTAGCTATCGGTTTAGTCGCCGATTTCCCTGTAATCGAACGGTTTCTTTTAGGATTTTAGTTGTCTTTTGATGCATAATTGTGTGTAATTTGTCGAGCATAGTTGGTGCTAAAAAATAGCAAACAATTCATACTATACTCACTAAAAAGAAAAAACAAATTTACCGGTAAGTAGCACAAAATTAATATAAAAACTATTCAGGTGGAAAATGAAACAGATATATTTTTTGGAATAGAAAATAATTTTATAATAAAGGAAAACAATTAGTTTTACCTATTTAAGCTGCTTCCTTCGTTTGAAAGTTTGATTTTTTATTTTTTTTTTTTTATAAACTTAATAAAGGAGTAAAAAATTATGTACTCAGGTCAGCATCACAGCTATATTTATAAAAAGTTAAATAACGGACAATACATTCTTTTACTAAAAACATATAAACAATAATGTAATTCAGTATATACATACTTGTACGTGTATAAAAACGGTTAAAATAAATATTAATAAACATAAAGTAATAAGTATTAAACAGTGCACAAACACACGTATAAAAAAAACTGGCGAAAACCAGAAGACTCAATTTATGGTTGATTTGATGTAGTAAATAATAAAACATTTCATTCCTACTGGAGTAAACACAACCCCGAGTGGAAATTACCATGTCGGACCAGCTTGAAAGTAGATTATTTAATTATGCAAATATTACAAGTAGATGTCGAACGGTCATTCTACTCTAGATTAAAAACTTCTAATCACCATCGATAATAAGAAACCTGATGATGCGATCTATAAAGGATCCCATCTAGATTGTTGTAGATGGCAACGATGCGTATAACAATTTACGTGTTTCACAGTGACAAATCTTATAATCATTGTTCACTTTATTTTATGTTGATGATCCACACGCGGCCAATTATGACAGCTAAATTCATAAGTGTTTTCTATTGTACAAACGAAAAAAACCTAAATCGTAAAAATAATTCTATATATGGCCCCCAGACTTACGTACATTGCACTTCCTTAGCTAGGATCCTCGACCTGCCTTTGTTGTTCTTAGACTAGGCTCTGTATGGGTGGACCCGCTGTAAGAACCCCTAGACAACGATGGTGCTCTGAGACGTTCCGCAGCGCACACGCATCTAGGCGCAACGCTACTGACACTATAAGAATGAAACAAGTTTTTGCAGAATCACGTCTCAATGAATCAACATTGTTTGTGGAGCGGTTGCGGCCTTAGCAGCCTTAGAACAGATATGAATATGAAAAAGGGCAGGCCAAAGATTCCTAGCTAAGGCTAAGGAAGTGTAATATATGTATGTAATTGGTGGCGATCAGGTACAAAAGAAACGCGCAGGCGTGCGCGAAAGTGCTATCCGTAGACGCCAGTAAGTTGTCAGACGTCAAATAGAAGCATTTCTATTTCGGGGATAGTAAGTCACGAAAATTATTTTCTTAGTTTAGAAAAGGGCATTGTGACATGAATCATTCTCTAGACTCTAAAAAACTGCAGGTTTTCGTTGAGGATCATGTAAATCCCTTAAGTAGGGCTTAAATGCACAATTTTTTGTGCAACATTTTAGGAAATCTGAGCAAGTTAGAAATTATAAATCTTTCTTCAGGGTCTAAGACAACTAATAATACATTTAAAATAAGAAAAGAAAAAGCATAGTTTTATCTAGTATGTTTATCTTACGTTTCTTGAATTTTGCACCCCTGTTCAACATACAGAATATAGCATACGCGTACGCGTACGCGTATAAACATACACTGCAAAATATTTTTAGGAAACTATTAACACATGTATTAAGCATAATTACTTACAATCTTTACAAATTTCTTAGACAAAACAGGACACTTTCTGATATTTACATATTCTCCGTGATTTTTTAATGCGAAAAATTAAGAAAGTTGTTCTAGTTACGCTTCGTCACTTCCTGAATGGATCTACTTTCATTTTTCATTGTCTTACTAAAATTGCGATTTTGTATATATAAAACGCCAGTCTTTCCATGATGATCTGCAGCAACTAAAGAATTAGCCAATATGTTGATTTGTGATTATGGACAGAAATTGGTGTTACTATTTCTGCATTGTACTTGTGTACATCGTGTTACATCCTACGAATTTTAAAAGCGTAGTTCTCTTACGAGCTTAGTTTTTGATATTTCATTTTGATTATATGATTGTCATCTTTTGAGATATCTGTTAAATAATCTCCAATGCATTAAAAGTGAAACTGAAAAGATGGGTTTATTTTTTTAAGCTATTGAATTTCATTGTTAATAAGGATAATACAAATTTACTCTAGAGTACTTTTCAAATCCCAAATATTTATAGTTGTGGCATTCCCTAAAACTTTACGCTTTCACTAACTTATAACTGTAACTATGGATTCTGCGCAATATTTACTAAGAAAATAGCTAGCTGCTCTGTCTTCTTTGAAATACATATTTTGATATATTTTTAATACAACTTAATTTAGTGATTCGGTTTCAGTTCCATTAATAATGTTTACTTTATGTCTTCACCATTGTGCATACTTTATCGTGTACGCATCGTGTTAACAGGTCTTGCATTTAAAGCATAAGAATTTGTTTACAAAGAAAAAAATTACAGTGCTGTTACATGATTACAATTAAAATTACAGTTTACTATTTTAGTATTATGCCAAAATACTGTTTGTTGAATGAATATCACTCGTTTTAAATAATGTTTCAAAATAGTCTTTCGATAAAATTAGTTTTTGTAAATACTGGTTCTATTTTAGCGTTTCCTAAGTTAGAAATGAAACTCTTGGTATGTTTCCAGAATGATTAAAGAATCATTAGATTTACGGCATCAGCTGTAAAATGTGTCGCACGCACTAGGAAATACTATAAAGACAGTTTTCCTGCTGCCTAAAGTTCTCAAGATTCTTTTCCTGCCTTCGAAAAGGTGCTAAAGGGTATTACGTTTTAGAGGAACGCGCTCACTACAAGAACAGTTTCAAGGCATTTACCCTCCATGTGCAGCTGTGTTAAGGATATTATTCCTTGTTAAGAGAGTGCGCACCAGAGGTGGATGTTCGGTGACTGAATTGTATCTTAATATACTTACAAAAATATTCTTCAATTTGGTGCTGACTATTTAAACGATACATGAGGTATTAAAATTTGTATTCGTTAATACTACTACGCGATTGCTTAACTGTACAAACTACCGGCGAGCTGGTAAATCATAAATCAAAATCAGTGTTATATATACAGGGTGTATCGAAACATCTGTAAGTACACGATACTAAAAGCAAAAGAGTCTTAGTAAACATGGACCCGCAAACGCACCGTTTTTGATGTCAAAAATATTTTTTTTCGGTTTTTTGACGATATGTCAGGAACCGTTTGAGATGCACAACTTAAATTTTGTCCACATATTAACATTAGCTACTTTTGAGAGATAATTCAATTTTTATTCATATGACAGTGACGGAGATTTTAGGATTGTATGAGGTTCTTTTGGCCCTAATTTTGGTAAAATTGGCATTTTGGAAACATATTTTAAAATGTCATTATTTTCTACACATAAATGGTACCTATGATCAAAAGCTCTAACGCGAACCGTTTTCAAGATAAGTGGCGTTTTATGATGAAAAACATGAAATAAAATGGCAACATGAAAAAATATTTCAATACTAAGCAAATGAACAACAAAAATCACAAAAGGCCATGTAACTGATCCCCGCCTACGGCGATGCAGGCATCCAACCTAGGCCTGAACGTTTTCGGATCCATGTTTACTAATACTTTTTTGCTTCTAAAATCGTGTACTTACAACGGTTTCACTTTGCGCTATTAATCATGATTAGACTTAGTGCCCGCGCGGAGTCTAACAGAGCCGGAGCGGGGGTCGTTGGCCTTCACAGCTGACCCGCGTTTTGAACTGCGCTGGTTTGAGATATTTTCAGAATCTTGTAGTAATTGGTATCGCGTCGATACTTTCTCTTCTACGTCTGCTGTAAATTTGATTCGCCCTGTGTATTTAAATAACTATTTATAAATAGTAACATAATTTACATTAACAACTATTAGTTGTGGGGGAAAAGTGGAGTAAAATGCCAAAAGAGAGAAGAAATAGACGGGAATTATTTCAAATGTGGTTTGAGAGTGATCTCGAAGCAACACAAGTATTAAAGGAAATGACCTGTTTTGTACTGTGTGTGAACACATTATAAATTCTTATGACAAAACTAAAGTAACAAGACACTTGAAGAGCCATGTCTCGTCCAGCGCTGAAGACTCTGTATATTCCATTAAGCAAAGTAGATAACTCCAAGTTCCGTTCGTTTTTAGAAAAGTATATGACTGAAATATCCCTCATGAAAGTGCGGTAAGACTAGGATATGTCAATCTTGTTTACAACAATCTAGTGACATCAATACGCGAAGACATTGCGGATAATTTCATTTATTTCATTATAGACGTAGCTACTGATGCTTATGGGCGTTCAGTAGCCAATTTTTTAATTGGTCCATTGTCAACAGTAGACGTTGAACAGTCATTTTCGCTACAAAAGTTAGTATTAAGTAATAAACGTTGCCGTTAGAAAACTTAGAAAAGTAGGTAGTACTATGTTTTAACTTCTTCCAATATACCACGGAAGCCTTGTCTCAACGCTAAGTTTTATTGGGTAAATGGTGTCATTTCTACGTGTTATCTTAAATTTATATAGGTATCCCCTAATTAGCCTTACTCTTTGGTAATAGTACTATGTTGTGACATTTTCTGTAAAAAATATTAATATTTTCATTCGTAATAACGAGCGTTCAAATAAAAACGTGGTCGAAGTTGGCTCTGACACATTGGACGTAGGGAGTAGCTTATAGCGACCAACTTAACCTCATTTCTCAACGAGCTGTATAGCAGCTGTCAGTTTCAATAATGTTAATGACTATATAACTTTATTTTAAAGAATAATCGTGATAACAATAACAAACAATTAAAGGGGGTGCGGAAAGTGTCCCCCATCCTTGTTATAACAATAAATTAAAGCAGCTGCTGAAAGTGTCCCCCTCTTGTTCCAAGCACTTTTCACACCTGTTCCTCAAAGAATTAAAGACATTTTCTAAGATGCTCGGGGTATTGTTAATTTCACGAATCTTGTCTATAAGTCGAGCCTGCAGATGGTTTAAATCAGGAATAGGCAGTTCAAAAATAGTGTTTTTAAGGTAAGGCCACAAAAAGAAATCACACGGCGTAATATCACATGACCTCGGTGGAAATTCATGTTCAGCATTGAGACTTATTAGTCGATTTTGGAAAACTTCCCTCAACATATTCATCGTCTCGCCTGCCGTATGTGCCCTTGCGCCATCTTGTTGAAAGTAAAAGTTTGTAATTTCGTTTTCTTCCAGCTGGTTAACAAAAGGAGCGATAATTTCTTCTCTATACCTTTGCGCAGTAAGAGTACCATTAAAAAAAATAGGTCCATAAATCCTCCTTCGATTGAGAGCACACCAAACTCCAATTTTTTGAGCGTGTAGAGGGCCCTCGACAAAAAAGTTATCTGGTTTTTCAGAAGACCACATTCTCATATTCTGTGAGTTTACGTAACCACTTAAATGAAACCAGGCTTCATCAGAAAAAAAGGTGATATTATGAAGTTCACCGTAGTTGTTTAAAAACCATTCACAAAATACAGCCCGTCGCGGAAAATCAACTTCATGAAGTTCTTGCTGACAAGTTAAACGATAGGAGAACAAACGCAAATCTTTTTTTAACACTGTGTGGCAGGTACCGACTGATACTCCCACCATTTGTGATAAAACACGTACAGAAGTTCTTGGCGCATTTTCCATTATTTGTTGGACATTTTCTTTTAATTCTTCAGTCCGCTTTTTAGGTCGGCCGCTTCCTTCTTTTCTTGTTACACTGCCCGTTTCACGAAAAACATTAACACAACGCTGAACTGCACTTTGAAAAATTTTGTACTCAACAACGCCGGGAAATTGATTTTGAAATTCTATGAAACATTCCTCAATAGAATACTTCCATATTCCATCAATCTTGCGTCCATTTCTAAAGTAGGACTCTATGATAAACACTTTTTGTTCTTGAGAAAACACCATTTTAAACGCTTTTTAAAATGAAAATATTCAAATTGATAGCGGCGATATAGCGCTTTGACAGATGACGTTTAAGTTCATTTGCTATACGCTACGCCCTACGTCCAAATTTTCAGAACCAACTTGACCACGTTTTTATTTGAACGCTCGTTATAAGCCTAATCATGATACACCCTGTATATGCTATTTCATCATTTGAAATCCTGAAACTTTTACGTCGTACCTCTTAGAACTGTGCCAATTCCTGACAAATTTTATATTCCGCTTATTTTCTAATATTCCTTCAACACACCTACAATATTCTTACGACATAGGATATCTAAAATTATTTTTCAAATAATTAAAAATTTTACGCCCCCGGGTGGGCTCGAACCACCAACCTTTCGGTTAACAGCCGAACGCGCTAGCCGATTGCGCCACGGAGGCACTTGTGCTGTTGTCACATAAAGCCGTTGATGGGATATTGTAGATGTAACCAAGTTGTCGATTAATAATGATACATTATAATATTTTTACCGAATATTTTTAGTTATACCTGCGACACCTTGGAATAAATAAATAAATAATTTCCTGCCTTTATAAATAAGCACATCTCACAATTAATGCAGCTACCAAAAAAAGTATACACTTAGGCTCGTTCATCAGGGTCCTCTATGTCCCTATGAAAATTACTTCTCCTTTCCTATGTATTACGGAGATCGTGGATAAATAAGATGATAAAATGAGATAATTTAATGTCGAATTAACCATTTTGATTAATAAATGTTAACAGCAATAATTGTGCGATTCTATTTTTTTTGTAGTATCTTTATCTTGAATATAAATTTCATCAATTCCGATAAAATCGTACTATGTATTTAGCTATAAATAATAAATATCATGTGTGAAGCTAGACAGAAGGCTGTCTCATATATAAATAATATATTTTTTTAAACTGACAACATGATTTCTAAACGTGACTGATAATAAATTTTATTCAGTGTGTAAATATCTATCTGCCCATTAAATATCACAAAACATAATATGCGACTTTCAAAAGCTTCAGTGGCTATGGAATTAGAGAAGACATGAAAATCTACTCAAAACCGTTTCTATAATACAGGGGAGGGTGGATTTAAATAACGTTATGTAGTTCTCTTTTGCAACCTACATATAGACACAAAATAGCGTAAATGTATTTTTTTTTATTTTACATTTTTTATGTTGTGGTCGATAGAGAATTTTTAATAAATACTGTACTAGTGCAAGTTTTACTCGACTAACTCCTGCTATCGTTATGACAAGGGGAGGGCAAAAATAGCTACTCTACAAATTCATATTATGACATTAGTGGATAATATACAGGATGTTAGAAATTTGACTGCCTTAATTTTAACAGACGATAGAATAGAAGATAGAATACATTAAAATAAACAAAAAAACCTTGGACATGAGTCCTAATCTCAACCATTTCCCAGAAAAAAATATCAAAATCTCCAACTTGATGTACAAAAGTTCGATTTATTAAGAAATATTGACAAAACAGCGTGCATAGAATACCATAAAATACAATGGTTATTACTTTTTTTGAACTTCTTTATGCTTAATTCTAAAAAATAATTAGCGTTGTAATAAATTCAAAAATCGACAATGTGACATCGAATGTGACAACGGCGCAGAGGTTAACACGAGGTACTAAGCTGTCCAGCAATACGCAATTCAGTTGGTATTTGGAATTGGACCGTGTCTGAGTGTTTTTTGCGTACCACTATTTCCTTTTCTTGAGGTGTTTTCCAGCGAGTGCGCGAAAATTGGATTCGAAGATGTCGTGCGTACATCGAAAATGGTGGAGGACATTTTGAGCATATGTTGTAGTTTGTTTTGTACTTGTGCGTTTAAAAAAAATTACTGAATTTTGCTTTTTGGTAAGTACCTAAATTATTTTTAATACGTATGATTATTTGGACGACGTTGAGTACTTTAATTACATATTTTTGTCAAATAAAAAAATTAAAATGTGAATTTCAATCTCCTCCTTTAAGAGGGTACCTATATCGCCTCTGGGGTGTAACTTTCATATAAGGTATTTTTACTTCAATTGTCTTATTTTTGGCTCTACATTCACTGGTATCATTTTTACTACCTCATTTAAAAACACCCTGTATACATATGAATATAATAATGAAGTTACAAATTTAAAACTATAGTGTAACTCCTTTCGAAAACTCTGTCAATTGTATGTCAATCAGAATCAACGCTTTATAAAATTGAGTCATAGTTCTTTTCGAAAATAAATTCTATATATTAAAAAATATACGCCCCCGGGTGGGCTCGAACCACCAACCTTTCGGTTAACAGCCGAACGCGATAGCCCATTGCGCCACGGAGGCACATGCATGATTTTCAAATTAGGCGGCCAGCACAGTGAATAAAAAAGTTATCAATTTATATCAGGCGCAAAATTCTAATTGTTCATAAAAATAAAAGCTATTCCAGATAATTTTAGTTACAGAAAAACATAGATCCAAAAATATTAATAAATAGGAATATTGGGCATTCAAATTTCGAAATGGTTTTTGGTCGATATTTTAAAAACTACAAATTATAAATTCGTTATTCTGTATACCAGAAGCATGTGGAAAGATCATTTCATGCCATTTTTTAAAATCTTTTTCTACCTATGAATCTTTTTGAGAAATTAGAACAAGTAAACCTATACAAATATCCGTTATTTCTGTTACATTATATAGGAATAAAATGAATGTGTGAAAACTTATATTTCCACCAATACTGATTTTTAAAGTGGAACACTGAACAGTGACAAATAGTAAAAATATACTAAAGCTGCAGAGATCAAGATATTTAAGCAATCTTTTTGAAGTGAAGATCAAGATATTTAAGCAATGTGGCATTAGTAATAAATTATAGTCAATGACATCTAAAAGAGTAAAAGATTGTTAAAGAGGACACAAAACTAAACAGAAATATAAAACAAAAGGCGGAATTCTTTTATTTATGATAAACATTACCAATTATTATCAAATGTTTCACTTGAACACTTAATAACGCATTTACTTTGCACACTGATCATATTACCATAACGTCTAGTCTGCAATGTCTCTATGGAGCAATCGGTTAAGGATTTAGCTGTTAAGCGAAATGTTGGCGATTTAATCCATCTCGGCAGTTTATGTTGTTTAGCATAACAGAGCCCTGTTTGTTTCAATCTGCAGTTCGGGTGGCGCTTATGGAACACTCAGTTTGCACTTTTTTCTTAGAATTAAAATACAGGGTGTTTGGAAAAGTTGTTACAAAATTTAAGGGGGTGAAAGTAGAGCCAAAAATAGTAAAAAAAAGTTCCTATAAAAATTGAGGGTCTTATCCCCACATATCTCCCATCTCCCCCATATCTCGGTAACGGTGCTCCGGAGGACCAACGTTTATAGGAACTGTTTTTACTCTTTTTGGCTCTACTTTTACCCCTAAAATTTTGTGCCAACTTTTTCAAGCACCCTATATTATTAGAAAAAATCCAAGCACAAAAATCTTCAACCGAAGAAAAGAGTGTTCAAAAATTCGTTTTTTCTGAAAGGTAAAGTCCCATTTTATTGAAATTATAGATATTGTTCTAACTTCAAAATTAATATCTGCAATTGTTTTTAAACAACTAAGATTTATTCTTTCCATATTTGACGATAGGCTAAATCTGCATTATGAGCGTATAGCAATTTTTTGAAATTATTGAACATTTGTTCAGTTTGATACGATAGGGTCATCATCCTCAGAAACGGGGGGGGGAGGGTACGATGGTATTAAACATTGTCATCATGGCATATAGTAAGTGTCCTTTCTACGAATTTATACAGTTTCACCGCCATGCCAGTGTAAAATAGTAAAACAGTTTCCATTCTTTTACTCAACAGAAAAACTGTTAAATAAATTGATAACACTAACCGACAAAATTTTAAACCCAACCATACATTTCTGAAGGTTTTTATTTGAAAAATTGCTTCATCATATCAAGTTTTCGAGATACTCTAACCTAAATGTGCAAAAAACACCGTGTTTGGTTATATTTGAGATGTTACATCACGTCCAAATTTTTCCCTTTAAAACTTGTTACGGATTCTGAAAGTACAATTCTTCCCCTTCAAAATCAATTTAGAATGGTTCGAATATATTCTTTCATATCCAAAATATCGTCTGATTAAATTGATTTGCCATATCCGTTGATACTCGGAAAATGAGTAGCATCAGATGAAGAACCAAAATGAAAGAATCAAATTAAAAATACCTAAATTACCAGTGGTTACATTGGTCAGAAGTCAGAATTACAATAATATTCAAAATGGGGCCAATATGACGGATGGAATAAAAAAATGCCATTTTGAATTTTGTAATTCTGACTTCAGATTTGTAATCAGCGACCATGAAAACCTTAACTCAAGAACCAGTAGGAATTTAAGTTCTGTAATTTGATTCTTCCCTCTTCATGCTACTCAATTTCTGAATATAGACGGGTACGCCATACCAATCATTTCTTCTAGAGAATAAAGGGGTTTTCGAACAATTTAAAATGGATTTTGAAGAAATGCAGTGTCTTTAGATACCACATCGAACTTTGTGAAGAATAAATTACCTCATAGTGTAACATAACGAATACAGCGAAATGCCGTTTTTCCTCACATTCTCTAAAATCTGGTGTGATGAAGCAATACTGAGATCTTATTCAGATTGATGAGATTCAGCGTATCTAAAAGTATAGTATGGTTTCTGTTTTAGAAAGGTACATTTTGTCGACCTGTGCAATTGTTGAATGGCAATAATTGATGATGAAGATGATAACGATTTAAAATCAATATCTAAGGCTTATCAAATTTACAGTAAATTATACTTTTTACGTTACGAAATCTATGAATTATGAAAAATGTATATATGTTAACATTTCTTCTTGGATTAGTCTATGATAATTGTCAAATGAAATATTATGGCTACCGCTATGAGTTATAAAGTATCAGGCACTAGTCTGATACCCGCGTTATTACATGTAGATATCAAGATGTTCTCATCAGTATAAATATGGATAAAAAGACAAAACTGTCAGTTATTCATTTCGAAATTATGAAATATTAAAGCAAATTTCACAGAGACTGATCAGAAAACTTTACTCATAAAATTCAGTCAGTTGCATCAGAAATAGGTCTTACAGAAATTTTAATTTTGAAAAAAGAAAACTGGATGTTTGCATTTTTGTCAACAAGACTCATACACCCTTATCCTTTTTATTGTTCACAGTATAATTCTAGGAAAAGGGAACAATTTCAGCAGTGGATGTGGACATAGACGATTTCTTTTATTTTAATTATTTATTTTTTGTTAATTTTAAAAATTATGCGCCCCCGGGTGGGCTCGAACCACCAACCTTTCAGTTAACAGCCGAACGCGCTAGCCGATTGCGCCACGGAGGCTCATGAAAGGATTTAAAATGGTGGTAAAATGGAGGTAAAAAAATTTTGTGGTAAATTTTAATAATTCAAAAAATATATTCCCATGCTGAATAAAGAGATTTCTTTAAGGCAATTAGCTGGTCATATAACATATACATTTTATTTTTTAATTTTATTTTGGAAATATGTCTTAAACATAAATGTATTTAAAAAATGACGAAGTACATTAGAAAGTTTTGTGTGAAGTCACTCAAAATCTGTGGGCATCAAAATTTACTTTCTGAATAGGTTAAATAATGAAATTATTATAAAATATAATGGTTGTATTTTTAGTTGTTAAATAACTAGGTCAAATTTGTTTAATTGAATAATGTTAGATAATATGTTAAAATAAAATATACTCTTTGTAAATAAATAACATAGGAACAAAAGTTAGGTACCTATCAATTTTTTTCATTTTGGTAATTTGCGTTGATTGAATATTATATAAAATATAGAATTTCATTGTGCGAGTGTTGCATTCGTTAGCGATTGAAAACTAAATGTGAAAATGGTAAAAAGGTTTTCTATCATTATTGTATCAAACTGATAAAATCACTTTATGATTTACGATTTTCATCAACATCAATATCAGAAGGTTTTTTTAATGTACATATAATTTTTCTATATAAAGGATATATTTTTAGAAATTAGAGCTTATCGTTAATATTCATCCTAAATACAAATACACTTTTCTAAGAACAATGAACATCTGTTAATTTATTCATACAACATTCTAGACGCTATATCTTTTTTAACTTTCTATTTGAGTAAACATTAAACCTTTAGAAAATTTTTGCTTGTGATTTCAGAAAAAGACATAAAAAAATTTTGATTTTTATATGGAACACTATGCATATCTATCGCTTTTTTAATTCCTCTCATTGTCCTGATTACAATACAGGTGTGTTTTGAAAATTTGCACAGAACTACGGTTTATTTACCAATCCTGCACACAATCAAGAGTGCCATGGAACAACTACGTGTGTATGTTTCCACAGTTAAATTTACCAAACAAATCTTTAAATTCTTTGTTAAATAAAAATATTATTATAAAAAGTTTTTTATAAAACCCTCTTATTCTTCTACAAAAAAGTACGCGAAGGTCAAGTTAGGACTTTTCACAGATCATAAAATTGTTCCTTCATAAGAAAAATTTATTTCAAGAAAATGTCCTTTATCTAAAACAAAACGGGATTATTACAAAACACTTTTTTAAATAAAATTTTTAAATTTTGTTAAATGAAAGAGACCTGCTTAGTAAATGCAACAGCGGAAACTCATAAATATGCACTAGTTCCGTGAATATTTAACCATTGAGTTGAAGAAGTTGCGTGCCCTCTACCACCCTTTTTAAGAAGCGCACTTATTTGAGAACCACACACCCTGTATTATAACATATGCTAATTGAGTAATAAAAATCATAAATGCATTAAAAGCCAGATTGTAAGTATATTCCAATCAGTTGGCGCTCAAAAAGGGGTTGCCTGTGAAGTTTTAGGGGAGTTTTGAAAATTGGTATATTTATAGATTTTGACGTGCTCTTTACGAATTTTTACTTTGCCACCGCTTTTTCTTTCCGGAAGTAGCCGCCATATTGGAAAAATGGCGCCCCAAAACGGTTTTTCGACGATATTTCCTTTCCGACTCACTTTACGGTGAAAATAGTTATGTAATAAATTAAACTAGAGAATATTTCCAATAATTTATGTAGTAACCTTTTTTCTATGAAATGAATAGTTTCGGAGTACGAGCGCCGCAAAGTCTACTCCAACACGCGTATTGGACAACAAACTCATTTCCACACCTCCATGAGATAGAGTTACTGGCGCGTTTTTTTTTTAGTAATAGCCTCAGGAGGCCTAATCCATATGTGAAGCACTGTTGACTAAATTTAGTGCATTCTCCTTCGCTTCGCTATCCCTGATGGACCAGGTTTTGCGAGTTCTTCGTCTGTAGAACTGAGCAAAACCTCACGGATAGAAAGTTCTTCCGCGATAGGGTTCTCTTCTTCGACTACATCATCTTTTTCCTCGATTTCGTCGAAGGTTTGCTGAAGAACTGTCTCCGTATCTTCCTCTTCATCACTGCCTTGCAGATCAACATCCGAATTGTCGCAGGTACCTACCATTGCAATTCGCGCAGATAACGGAGCACTGTAGTCCAGCCTTTCTGCATCCACAGATTCCCCGACATTCGTTTTTACATTTGCAAGAAATTAGTTTTAGCAAGTTTGCTGGAGCTGGGGGCTCGAGTATGGTGACAGGAATTAGACCATTCCTGCTTCTTTCCTTCCCCACCGCTCTGAATTTTTTCCAACTCCATATCACTGCTGAACCTGATGATAGGAGCGAATGTTGTCGTGCTGCTGCTTTTGTCGGTGACAGCCATGCAATATTAAATTTATTTTTAAATGCTGACTTCGTGAAGCATGTATATTTGTAGGTGTTTAACGACATACTTTTTACGACACTGTAACCGTACAACGCAAGGAGGAAGCGTTCTCCAGCTTCAGCAATGCTATCCGGGTCAGCATTTGGGTTTTTAAATACCCGGACGAGCCCGTTTAAATCTCGGTGGTTCTTTAATAAATTCTTTAAATAAATTTAATATTGCATCGCTGCCACCGACAGAAGCAACATCACGACAACATTCGTTCTGAACCTATCACCAGGTTCAGCAGTGGTATGGAGTTGGAAAAAATGCAAAGCGGTGGGGATTGAAAAAAGCAAGAATGGGCTAATTCCTGTCACCACACTCGAGCCCCCAGCTCCAGCAAACTTGCTAAAATTAATTTCTTGCAAATGTAAAAAAGGATATCGGGGAGCCTGCGGTTGCAGAAAGGCTGCGACAATTCGGATGTTGATCTGCAAGACAATGATGAAGAGGAATATACGGAGACAGTTCTTCAGCAAACCTTCGACGAAATAGAGGAAGAAGGTGGTGAAGTCGGAGAAAGAAAAATTCGGAAAGAACACGTCAAAATATATAAATATACCAATTTTTAAAACTCCCCTAAAACTTCACAGGCAAAACTTCCAACTGATTGGACTAGTAGCAAAACAATTTATTCACTTTGAATATTTACTGATAATACTGATACATAAAACTGATCAGATCGTAAATTTCCATAACCTTTTGAAAATCTCTACCAGTGCCTTCGTAGCGCAATCGGCTAGCGCGTTCGGCTGTTAACCGAAAGGTTGGTGGTTCGAGCCCACCCGAGGGCGTACGTTTTTTTTTTTAAAGCACTAGAAGGGTGTTTTAAAAATTAATATTTAGCATAACTAAGGAGTTCACAATGAATCAGGAAAAAAATTCTTTCGTCTACATTCACCACTGAATGTTAATTGTAGTGCGTACTCTTATGTGCTCCTACCCCTATGTGTCTATTTATTTTTTTTCAAGAACTACAAAAACATAAATGCACATACCTATGACGTTACCGCTTTCTAAAAATATAAATCAAAGAAATACATTTTCTATAGAGAAAAATCATCTAATCAAATTTAATATAATTCTACTAAATTACTGTCTGACGCACTTATCTACATGAAACATGCTGTGAGGGTGAAATGCAATTCGTTAACATCCAGAATGAAGTATTGGACCCTTTGCTACATTGGGGGATTCTTTGGAAAGCAATTCATACTCTAAACCAGGCCCTAGAAAATGACAAATTGGACATTGAGAAAATCCATACAAATCCCCTAATATCTAACGCCATTCTACATCAAAATCTAAGTGTGGGAGCTTCTGTGGCTCTCTGACCGGATTTCAGTTCATAATGGCAACACTTAAAAAGTTTCTGAAGATGATTAAATATTACATTACGGTAACGATATTAAAACATGTTACTAGGTTCGATATTGCTGCATTATATTGTTCGTGATTACAAGAATTTTAAGCAATTTACATGAATTATTTTCTCATAATATTTCCAGTGAGAAAATAAACAAAAAATTAAACAGGACAGCTGATACAAAAAAAAAGATTTTATATATTTTCGTGCTTCTTGAATATTTTTCATAGAACGTTTTAGGAAAAACATTAAGTACTCACTCTATTATTATTTGTTTTAACAATAAGAAAAAGTTCTGGAAATTTGTTGCAACATCGTTGTTACACATTATATGTTAAAATTAAATAAATCTGTTTAAATTTGAAATTTCCGTTATCTAAACATTTATCTGAATATAAAAGCCTACTTAAGAGTTGAACTTATTTACGAATATCTATTTTGAAAATGTATAGTCAATTTTTCTGCACATAAAAATTCTACCAATATTAGTAATACATGAAAAAGATTCTTTAATCTACTTACTGAAGAAAAGTCTAAATGACCTAAGAAAATTCTTCACGGTATAAGTTCATGGAAATCTAACTCAGAATATAGGTATAAATACAAGTCTCAACACGTGAGTTAATGTAGACTAATATGGTTAATCGATACGTAAGTACATTACCTAACCTCAAGTGCCCCTAATACTCTTGAAGGAGGTTTACACTTTATAGGAAGATGTATTCCTTGATGTTGTGCATATACTACAACTTACTACAAACTTGCAAGCTATTTGACGTTATCTTAATCTCACTGCTTCTCAGCTGTGCAGTTATATCTACACTTTGCATGTATGGAATAAAATATTGGATTAAAGCTGTCTTTAAAATTCGAAAGTTATGATGTGCAAAAGTAAATTACCCTGCTGCTCAATTTATACATTTAGACATTTTGTTGTTGTTTCATCACTGTTGTTACTGACAACCCATTATCATTTGCGATGTTTATCTATATTTGTTGCGCTGATACTCAGGTACTTCGTTAATTTTTCTGTTACTTTTCTCTATTTTACTCTCTCTCTCTCAAGGGTGGGCACTTTTTATATGCAATAAGGCAGATTTCTGTTGCAGTTTTGAATAGTGTAAAATTTTATATAAAAACATATTTTATAATTATTGGAGAAGATTGATTTTTATTTATAGGCGTTGAAAATTTACATGAAAAGTTCATAGGAATCGTTTCAATGAGATATTTAATAGGTACCTTTACACTTACACTCAATCCTGAGCGACTGGAGCGCCCCGTTCCAATCACACGCGAAAGCTTGTTAGTGTAAATGTATATAATCGCGCGGTTCTTAGACGTGTCAAATCCTGCGTTACTTCGTTGTTTTCATGCGGAAATTTCACGTAGGGTAAAGTTTACTTCGATTTTCACGCGGTCTTGTGGAGTTTACTCTTAAAAGGCGATAAGTACTTTTTTTAATTTTTTAATATAAACATAGCTACCTAGGATTCGCATATTTGTAAGCGTTTTTGTATTTTTTTATAGACTATAGCAGATGCACGATATTGGTCAAAAAAAAACAATTACAAATTTTATTGAGCTATATAAATCCTATCCATCTTTATGGAAGATTAAATCTAAAGAAAAAAAAATGACACTTTTAATTTTCTTTTTTTGTTTATAATTTGCTCCATTTCAGAACAAACCGTCTATAAAACTGTTGAAATTTTTAACACTCCACGAGCCACGACTATCGCGCGAGAAACTTGACACTTTTCAATTTACACTAGCCGTGTTATCATGTCACATTTCACCGCGCAGGCAATAGCGTGCGATTGGAGCGTGTCAATTTTTAACAACAAAGTTTTAGAACGCGACACTCAGGATTGCGCGAAAATACGCGCGATTGGAACGGGGCGCTCCAGTCGCTCACGATTGAGCGTAAGTGTAAAGGTACCTATTGTCAGTTACATTATCAAATTGGTTTAAGAGAAGATCATGGTAAAAAATTAAAGTAGGTGTCTTAAAGCGATTTGATCAAAGTTTGGCTGCCGGACGGGTGGTGACAGAAAAATCGGACATAAAACATGTTAATGTTAAGAATCGAGTAATATATATAATATACCACAACTCTGCTAAATTTAAAATTGTAGAATGTATTGCCATAAGGACAAAATCTTGCACTTGAAATCAAAATTTTCACAGCGTTACAATGTACAGTGTGGAACAGCCAAATCGTATAAATTCAGTATCTCAATTATTATTGTGCGGATTCATAAAAAAATCCCAAAAACCGGATGATTTTGGATTCTGAAATGACATCGTGCAATGTAAAAATGTTATCCCTAAATTCAAAATCAATCGAGTGGCAGTTGCAATCCCTAAATTTTTAAATAGGAAGTAGGAGATTGTGATACTTCATTTGAAAAATCCTTTCATTCTCTATTCGAAAATACTATGATTTTTATATTTATTGCAAAAATTAATTTATCTGCTTGCCGAAATTCGCTATAGTAAACAAAAAAAAATTAATTTCAAGAAGATGTTCAAAATGAGTTCATTGAACATCTGGGCAGCATCCTAATCGTAAATAAAAATGTCTTCTAACGTTTTTCTATACCTGATGCGTGACCGATCTAACCATAACTGTCGTTTTTCTTCTCAAGTTAGCTAGTTTTGCTAACCATACTACCATACTTTTCATATTCCCCATAGGGTGTGAGATCAGGAGAACGGGCTGGCTATTTAGCGATCCTTACCTTCCTATCCACCGATTTGGAAATGTTAAGTCGAAGTATTGCCAGCCAAAGTTGACACGAAATTATTTTGGAACAGAAGTAAATAGTTATCTAAATTCAAATTGACATCAATAAAAGAAGGACCAATGATATGGTCTCCAATTATCCCCGCCCAAACATTAACTTCTTCAGGATTTTTCGTATGTAATTCCCTCATCCAGTGAGGATTTTCGTTAGCCCAGTAGCGACAGTTTTGACGACTAACATGGTTATGAAGATTAAAAGTAGACTCATAAGAAAACAAAACATTTTCTAGTTGAGTAACATTGTTATTTAAGCTTTGCATCATTTGTTTGTTCTGAGTTGGGATCTTCCTTTTAATACGCGAATAATATACCTTTCACAAACTTTGGCTAACTGTAAGTTGGACAATATTGCAATCCTGTCAGTACTTACTGTCTTGTGGATTATTTAATGCATTGTTATTATAAAACATGATTGCTAGAATTCTAGAATTACTTTTTTTTGTTAGATATGAACATCCAGAATTATCAACTAAATTCAAGGTTCAACAGTGTGAATACACTTTTAATAAACTTCAACCATTCGTATTCATTAGTTTTCCTGTAATATTGTTAACTTTTATTATACATAACATCGTTGTATCTTTTATATTTACTTCGATACTTATCTGGAGATAATGTTTATATTTTTTCGTTTGGTGTTTTTGTAGAGAGGTTAGAACGTACCAATGAAATGTTGATGAATCAGTTGGCAATAAAGATTAGTGGATAACTTTAATAATGCAAAAATTAAATTTACTCCCCTATTTACTAATGAATTTCAATTTAGAAAGTGCTAGTTGTATTTTGAGGAGGCCCACATACAAAACTAGCTTTCATATAAAATCAATTCTAACCTAGTCAAATAATTGTGAGGCAGCCGGTATAACAAGACGAGCTGAGAAATCTAGTAATTTAAAATGTCTCAGCTATACGTCTAGGAATAAAAAGAATTAAGAACATTATTCTCTTCTGAAGACAAGTACCTACTTACAACTTTTACCGAATGATTCGCCCCTATTACATGAGAAAGTGTCTCGAAAACTTTTAGAATTATGTGTTCCCAACACCAACAAAACTCGACCACTAGCTGGACAAAACCAAAAAGTTTATTCTCTAAGCAAGTTAAATCTTGTGTTCAAATCTTTATTTGTGTGATGCAATACAAAATTATATTAGAAGATGTACTTCCAAAAAAAAGAATCGTACTTAATTAGGTACCAAAGTTTAGAGGTCTAACAATTAATAAAAACTGTAATGTAATATGCATTGTCACTGAATTTGTATCTTTAATTAGTTTAATCAATAAGTCTAAGTCTTCATCTGTCAAATATCTCTAAGTTATTAGTTAGATGTGATATTAAAAAATGTCAATGCTCTGAATCTCGAAAAGTAGTCCAGTCATTAGATCATAAACCCTGAAAACTTAAAAAAATATATTAGTAGACGTTTTTTTGCACATTATCACGGTAAAGAGTATGTAGAATGATATCAAAAAACTAATTCGAAAGAAGTGCAGTGAGAAGTTGGCAAATATGTTGCAAAAATTCCTGTTTCTTTTTCCTTTTTTACTGAAAATTTAGATGACCTATCAGAAAATTTGTTATTTTATGTTATACCTAAAATTTAAAGTACCTAAAATCATATTTCACCAATTTGTTAACTGTAAAATAAAGGTAGAACGCGGAAAAAACAGTTTACAAAAATTGTAGATTATTGTAAAAAGCGATGGATATGAAATTTATTGAAAAGATGTTCAATTCAATGACCAACATGTATGACAAAGGCCCATTCGATTGACTGTGCAATTGCTGCTATTTGTTAATTAATTTCGTTCGTTGTTTTGGAACGAATTGTTTAATTACTAAACGTTAATTTTAGAAGTTAATATCGTAAAGATAGATTCTAATTGATCAAAAGATTATGGTGATTAAAAAAAAGAAATCACCTACGCATTTTTGTTCCCAAGACAGCTTTTTTATAACGTTAATCTAACTATCTAACGATTAACTGTTGGACATATCGGACCGGAATTTTAGGGACAATTAACGAAGGGATAAACTTTTATTTTCAAAGATTTTTTCTAATATTTCATTTATTTAACTTCTAAGCTATTTATAATGCTGTTTTGCACACCTACTGTGTTAGTTGTAAAGAATAACTTAATTTCAACTTTTTGGAATTTTTCTTTTTTGATCTGGATCATTAAAACCTATATCTACGATATTAACTACTAAAATTAACGTTTAGTAGTTAAATAATTAATTGCAAATGAACGAAACTAATAACAAATAGCAATAATTTCACGGTCAATCGAATCGGCCTTGAGAACACATGTTGGTCATTATATTGACCGTCTTTTCTATAAATTTCATCAACATCCATCGCTTTTTGCAATAATAATACGCAATTTTCGAAAACAGATTTTTCTGCGTTCAATCTTTATTTCACGGTTAACAAATTGGTGGAATGTGACCTTACGTACCTTAAATTGTAGATAATTTAATTGCCTATAACATAAAGTAACACATTTTCTGAAAGGACCTCTATATTTTCATGAGCAGTAAAAAAATAAAAAAACACGTAGCTTTGCCACTTAGGTATTTGCAGTTTGTTAACTTAGCGTCACTTCTTTCAAATTACTTTTTTGATATTATCATTCAACCTTCACTGTAATGTCCACTAATATTTTTTTATGTTCAAACTCTAATTCGATTGGACTAAAGTAGCTAGTTTGGATCATGTGTTCATAGGAACACTTTTACTTAAAAAAATCAAATGATAGTTTCCTTTGTTATGAAAGAAATTGTTTTAAGAAACTCTCAGGGTTTCTTAATTTATCTTTTAATTTTGTATAATTTTATTGCTATATAAAGTATTTGCCAAATAATACCTGTTTTTAGACGTAATGTATGTGATTTCCGATGCTTATTTTTACTTTATGCTAAAAGTACCACGAAAGTATTGCCAATAAAATATCTCGGCTTGAGAAAATTAAATAACTAAATTTCAAAATGTTATGAAAATTATCTTACGGTTCCAGAAGTCATAAAAGAAGTGGCAAATCTCTCTACGTATCTTTTTGTTTATTTATTTTTTAGCATTTCCTCCCATTTTCTAATGTGGTTTCTCAAATCAGCACAAATCAGATAACCTGGTCCGCATGTCATTATTATATTTGGATACTCATAATTCCAACATGGCAGAGCTAACTTTTAAGTTTAACACCGAACAGTTCTCTAGTCGTAAATTTTTTTCGAAAAGAAATTTAATGACCCAAGAAGTAAGCAAAAAATGTTTGTTATTTTCTGAATAGTCAAATATATTTTTTTTAACTTAAGAGCCTCTAAATAAAAAATCGGTAAAAATTGAGCACAGGTTTATAAGGCAATATTTCTGTTATTTTTGTCTTCCTCTAAATTTGCTTAAATGTACATATAACAAACTTTATATATGTTGGCACAAATAATTAGTACATAATAGCGGAAAGGAAAAGAATGTCAGTTGGAAATAATTAATTCGCGCTGAGATTTGATTGCTCACCTGGGCTAATCCGCACTGCTCAAATTTTAAATTGAATTTAGCAAGGAAGCACCAGAACAAAAAGCAATTACAAAGAAAAGTCGTAAATTCAAGGGTTTTGCATACGCAAGTGTCCGAAAGGTATAAATTAACGTTGGAAAAAAAGCAATTTTGTATTAAGTTTGAGTCATCCAATTTGTTTTAAAAACAATCCAGGGTATGAGAAGGGTGGGAAAGAAAGAACTAAAGAAAAACAAAGTTGTGTAACGACGCGAAAAGAATTGTGTTACTGCGTGAACAATGCGACCAAAGAAACAATAACATTTGAGCCTGGGGGAGGAAACCAATATGTACACTCACGAAACCAATATCCCACCAATGTTTGTATATGGAAATAACAAAGCAGTTTCTGCTATTTATTTTGTACTGATCATTAGTTGGATCATATATTGTGCATCGACGTACGAAAGATATACTAAAGTTATATACTTTCACTTTTGTTGCCTAATTCTTTAGCTCACCTATTAGTACCATCAGTACATATTTGATGCACAGAAAAATTCTTTAGTCAACAATGAAATGGAAAGCAAAATGAAATGATGAACATGTTTTATTACATAGATATATTTGACCACTTACCAGACAATAAAGGATACTTTCAAATTCATGACTAACACGTGACTATATGTATTTCCCCAAGTTAAGGTAATTGTATGAACCAGGATGACAATTATTGCAATACTGATTACCTCTTTTCTACATTATAGAAATACGAAATGTTACTGTGTTTATAAATTTTTTAGGAAATAAGTAATTTATTTCCTTTTTATTTAATTGAATATTACTGTCACTGAAAAGAAAAAGAAAGTTTAAACAAGCAACCTCTAACGCCCCGCCCATCTATTTTTCGTGTGATGGGATTGAAAGGGTACATACAGGGTGTGGCGTGTATAATCTATAAAAATTAAACTACAGCTTCCTGATGATATTTGTAATAGAGAAGTCTTATATGAATTTTATCTTGTAATTCCACGATAGTGACAGTGTAATTTTTACAAATAAGTAAAAAATAAGAATAGCGTGCCGATTACATTAAAAACGAGATTCTCGTCCGTTACTTTGCGGACCCATGTTTATTAAGACTTTTCTGCTTATTTAGGTTCATACTATTACCTCCTGAAATATTTTACACTCTTTTTTTAACACCCTGTATTTTGATCCACAATTGAACTTTAATTTACGAAACAAACCGCAAATTTAGAACTTTTTCGTATAAGACTTTTCTATTACAAATATCATTAGGAAGTTGTAGTTTAATTTTTATAGATTATACATGCCACACCCTGTATAATGTAATAAACTCATTTATGAATATTTGTTTTTTAAGTAACCAGGATATTTTTGCAAAAAATAGAATTTTCGAGACCTACGAGTAGGTAGGTGCTCGGAAAAAAAATGATAATTTTGACACTTCTCGACGCTGCTCATGTGACGTCANGTTCTACATTATAGAAATACGAAATGTTACTGTGGTTATAAATTTTTTAGGAAATAAGTAATTTCTTCCCTTTTTATTTATTTGAATATTTCTGTCCCACTGAAAAGAAAAAGAGAGTTTAAACAAGTAACCTCTAACGCCACGCCCATCTATTTTTCGTGTGATGGGATTGAAAGGGTAGATACAGGGTATGGTGTGTATAATCTATAAAAATTAAACTACAGCTTCCTGATAATATTTGTAATAGAAAAGTCTTATACGAATTTTATCTTGTAATTCCACGATAGTGACAGTGTAATTTTTATAAAGAAGTAAAAAATAAGAAGCGTGCCGATTACATTAAAATGAGATTCTTATTTCTTACACTGCTTAATTTTTTAGTTTGTGCACAAACTAGTTTTACAATGAACCGAGAAAATAATGCACTTACTATTTCCGAACGTTATGGTGTTAATGTATGGCGCAGCCGGAGAAAATGCGCTCGTGGCGACTAGGTTGTACCGGAAACGATGGCCACAACGTCACTCCCCATGTGCAAATACAATCCTACAGTGCGTTCTGCGGCTGCGAGATACGGGAAGTGTTATTCCTCTAGGAGAAAGACGTGGTCAACAAGTGAACCTTAATGTTGAAGATGCAGTGTTGGAAAGTCTTGACGAAGACTCCACAATTAGTACTCGACGACACGCACAGCAAGTAGGAACCCCATCTCTTACCGTACCAGCTGTTGCATCCCTATCATCTGCAACCAGTTCAACAGATTTTACCCCCGGATGAACGAATGCGTTTTTGCAGATGGTTTTTACGGCAATGTGCCCATCAAGTAGACTTTCCTGCTTATGTTTGTATAACAGATGAGGCGACATTTGCCCGTGATGAAGTGAATTTCCATAATATGGACATATTGGAGGCCAAAAAATCCTACGCGATTAGGCAAACTGAGTTTCAACATCGGTTCTCGGTAAATGTTTGGGCTGGCATAATAGGCGATGTACTTGTGGGTCCCAATTTCTTTAAAGGACGACTAAATGGACTAACATATACTGACTTTTTGGAGAATCGGATGCCTGAATTATTGAACGATGTGGCATCATAAGTTCGGGCACGCATGTTTTATCTTTAAGATGGGGCTCATCCAGACAGTACTCGAGACGTAACGACACTTTTGAATGAAATGTTTCCACAGCAATGGATTAGACGCTTTGGTTCTGTGCCCTGGCCACCTCAGTCACCCGATCTAACTCTAATGGATGTCACTTGAAGTCATTGGTTTACAATACTCCAATTGCTACGGTGGAAGAATTACGAAATGGTATACTTGAAGCTGCGGACACAATTAGGGGAATACCAGAAATTTGGGAAAATATTCGCCAAAATTGGGTGCGTGGGTGCCATGCCTGTATCCGCGCTAATGGGGATCAATTTCAACATTTTCTCTAGAAATGATGTTTTATTTTATTTTGTTCCATATTTTAATGGAGTTTGTTTAGTGCACGCAGTTGACAACTACACATGCTTACGGATGTGGTTTTGTTTGCGAACTCTTGCTGTAACAACAATGCATATAAGATAGTAATTACTATTAATTATTATAATAAGAAAATATCAGTTTTTTAAAATATCAATTTTTCTTAGTTTGTACTTTTGCATTGAAAAATTCCCCAAAAATTGAGAAGTATCTCTCTATCGTTCAACGACGATTTATTTACGTAGCTGGTCTACAGCAGGTAACTCATCGAACAGCACACGGACAGAACCGTTCTAGAGAAAATATTTTGATCCATAATTGAACTTTAATTTACGAAAAAAACCGCAAAATTAGAACTTTTTCGTATAAGACTTTTCTATTACACATATCATTAGGAAGCTGTAGTTTAATTTTTATAGATTATACATGCCACGCCATGTATAATGTAAAAAACTCATTTATGAATATTTGTTTTTTAAGTAACCAGAATATTTTTGCAAAAAATAGAATTTTCGAGACCTACGAGAAGGTAGGTGCTTGGAAAAAAAATGATAATTTTGACACTTCTCAACGCTGCTCATGTGACGTCACAACATCCTTACCGGGATCGGTTCATAATGGCTAAGTGGTTTCCGCGTTGTGCAACAGCTCCCTCTACATCGGAACGCTCGAAAAACAACGATCAATTCGGCAACCGACCACGTACAGGGATCTGTGACGTCAAAGGTTGCTTGCGATTTGAAGCTTAATTCAATCTTGTATATTTTGAAAACCGCTGGTTGGATTTATATCAAATTTTTATAGTCACCATAAATTGAGTATTACTTTGTATAAGTAAAAAAACAATTGAAAAATTCAATTCTCAAAATAATAACTGGTCTTTCAATGTCTGACTTTTACCGCTATAATATAGAAATTAAACAATAATCGGATAGCTGAAATTACAAAAGTTCTGCGAGAGTAGTAGACGAATAAAGTTTAGAGATCAAGTGGACAAAGTTTTTTAATATGTTTTTTGGAAGAAAGGGACATCTCCAAAACTTGTTAAAACTGAATGTTATTATTTCCACCTATTAATTCACCTGCAAAGTTAATTATTACTCTACAAAATTCGTGCTGTACCAAAGTTAATAGTTATTTTTGTATCTAGTGCGCGAAATGCTACTTTGGTGATCGAGAATTGAATTTTTTAACGAGGCGAAGCCGAGTTAAAAAATTACTCGAGACCACCAAAGTAGTTCGCGCACGAGATGTAAACAATATTTTTTCTACAAACGTCAAAATCTATCTCTTAAAAATATTATATATAAGTAAAATGCCTTAATTTATTATAGAAAATAGTGTTGAGCTGGCTTAAAATGTCTTTCCTAATCAAATTTTCACTGTTACTATGGAAACAAAGTGGCTGTTGTTGACAACAATAATAATTATTTTAAAGTGACGNGCTTTACAAAGTACATACATACCTATACTGGAGGACTAGCGCGAAATTTCATAGAAGTTTCATTTGCCAAAAGAAAATTATAAGATTAATCTTATCTCTCAATCCGGTACAATCTTGTCGACCATACAAAATAAATTTTTTTCTTTACCTTGCTTATTGATATACGAAGCAGGTGTATTTGTTAAAAGCCATCCTGAAT
Organism: Anoplophora glabripennis; assembly: GCF_000390285.2. NCBI lineage: Eukaryota > Metazoa > Arthropoda > Insecta > Coleoptera > Cerambycidae > Anoplophora > Anoplophora glabripennis. Next base: position 1,243,908 of record NW_019416238.1, read on the forward strand.
TTTTCAAACAACATAACGATGTGCACGCGTATAACACACGAGGAAACAATATAATTTATTTAAATAATCATAACCTAACAACATACCAGAAGGGACCGCTTTACTTATGTGGAACAATTTTTAATAAATTACCCCGCCACATTAAAAATCATACAAATATTAGGATATTCAAAAAAGAGCTACGTTCTTTCCTTGTCAGCAACTGTTTTTATTCGTTACAGGAATTTTATGACTTTCCTTGTCGAGGTAAATTGTTCGGTTTTTATGTGTATATTCTGTATTATTTTTTTCTAACTTTGGTTTGTCTTATGTATGTTAGAATAATTCATGACTTTTCATATCCTGTGACAGGAATTTCATGAATAAAGATTTATTATTATCATATATTTGAAAAATGCTAATATGCTCAGAAGTTAACATTAACAAAGGAGTTGGGCTCAATATTATGGTACTGATAATTAAATTGTTAGTATAGTTTTGCATGTTCTAAATATAATAGATATTAACTGTACAAAATCTTCTGGACCCACCATTACAAGTTCTTTAAATATTTTAAACGTAGAATACCCTGTCTATTATCACATGTATACAGGGTGTTTATTAAGTACTTGTACAACCATTAAAGGGTGAATCTTTGACTAATTTAAAGATAAAACATATGAACATCCGCAACGGCTTGGTCTTGAGATACAGGGTGCCCAAAAAAAAATTTTGTTTGGTATTTTGATGATATTTTTGTTCAATAGCATGACAATTCGGCGAAATTTGGGAAACTGAGAGTATCGATGATGAGAAACTCAAATATTTACTTAGTCTTTTGTTTAATGTTAGAGGGCGCCACATACAGCGTGGTACCTGGATTTAAATAACCATAACTTTTTTGTGTCGCACTAAAAATATGTCATTTTTGACTAAACACACCTATTTTCCATTCAATTTTACGTACAAAAAGTACTTTTTTATTTGTCGCTGAAAGCAGCCGTTTTGTCAAAAAACGGGTTTAAAGTTACACCTGCGTTGGAATTTTATAAGTTGATTCGTTAAGAGTTTTTGAAAAACAAGTGAAAATGTGTCTTTTATTGATTGTATTGCGATGTGACAAACTTAGATCATTTACAAGTCTAAGACCAAACTCCTACAAATACGTTACAATAATTGCTGAAACAAAAAATTGTTTTGGACGCTCTGTATCTCAAGAACCAAGTCGTTGCGGATTCATGTTCATATGAACATTTTATCTTAAAATTAGTCAAAGATTTTCACCCTTTAAAATTTGTACAAATATCTTGTATATCAGGTATGGGTAACCTTTGCTTATCTGAGGGCGTAATTTCGAGACTTAATCGGGTCGCGGGCCGTAGGCAAGAAATAAGTAGATAATAGTGAATAAAAAAGCAACAACAATTCACACATTTTTTTATTTATTATTTATAATAGCATAATCAAACATATAAAAAGCAAATTAATAAAAAAAGGATAGAAAAATCAAATGAAAATTAATGAGATACTTGAGTTTGAAGCAGAGAAACAAGATGATCAATATTAGGGTCAATGTCAGTAGTAAAGTGTTTTCTAAATTAACATCTGTAAGCCGAGTACGATGCTTATTTTTATTAATTTTCATGATTGAAAAAAGCTGTTCACATTTATACGTGCTTCCGAATGTGCAAATTATTTTTCGTGCGAAAACTCTCAGCTGTGGATACTTTTCTTCAAAAAGGTATGTTCTGTAAAATTCGCTTAGTTCTACGTCATCAAATTTAGACTTCAAATATGAGTCTTCTTGAAGCTTGATCAACTCCATTTGTAGGTGAAGCGGAGCATCTTCCACATTACACTTACAAGGATATGCAAAAATATTAAAAGTGCTATCCATATTCTTAAAATCGGAAAATTGGTCAGTGAATTGCTTTGACATTAATTCCAGTTCTTCAGTATAGCGACCGTATTCAATGTTTTCGTGACTGGATAATGTTAAAAAATGAAAACAGTTTTTACTTCTTATTTATTTTGTGTTTCCCACAAGCGAATTTTGTTTTAAAAAGCTTTAAGATGACTGAACAGCTGATTTACTAATTGCCCTTGTTTTTGAAACTTCAAGTTCAGGTCGTTTAAGTGTCCTGTGATGTCTACCAGGAATGCCAAGTCACAAAGCCAACTTGGATCACAAATTTGCAGCAAGGTTTTCTCTTTCATTTCCATAAAATCAGCTAGCTATTTCTTTTCTAAGATCATAAAACCTTTTTAGCATTTTACTTTTGCTTAGTCACCTTACTTCTCAATAATATCATCGTGTTCTAAAGAGAGTTCATCCAAAAATGCTTGAAACTGGCGATGGTTAAGACCGCGGGATCTAATGAAATTAATGGTATTTACTACCACATCCATAATATTCTTCAGTCGAATGGACTTAGAATACAAGTTTTGTTGGTGAATAATGTAATGCAGAATTATTAAATTACATTCTTGCACATTCATAGCGGTTGCTCTTTTCTTCAGAATTCCGATAAAACCTTTTCGTGAACCGACGATTGAAGTCGCACCATCTGTGCACACTCCAACTAATTTACACCACTGTAAACTCTATTGCTCAAAAGTACTTTGCATCTCGGCAAAAATATCTTTTCCAGTAGTGGTCCCTTGTAGCTGCCGTAAAGCTAGTAATTCCTGTCACTGCAAATTCTTCATCAATACCTCGTATAAAAATAGCTAACTGGGCTGTATCAGATAAATCTGTACTCTCATTCAAAGCAATCGAAAATGCTTGAAAACCAGCCAATCTATCGGTCAATGTTTTTTTGATATCACTAGCCATCATATCTATACATCGAACAACAGTACGTCGCGATAAGCTCACTTTCCCAAATTCTCTTCTTTTCTGGGCACAAAAGTTCTGCAACTTCTACTAGGCACTCTTTAACAAACTGTCTCTCAGAAAATGACTTCGATGTTTTCGCTATTTTGGAATTATAAAACCAGCTATAACAACACTGTCTAGATTTTATTTTTGTGAATGGAACATTTGTTGCTGTTTCCCTAAATCGGTAATGAGTTCTTTAATTTTGTCCTTTCTTAACTGGCCCCTGAGTAAATTATATTGAGCGAAATGCTTGCTGGAGTAATGCCGCTTTATATTGTATTCTTTTAAAACAGAAATTGTTTCATTGCACAACAAACACATAGGTTTACCACTGTGCAAGATAAAAAAGTATTCATCAGTCCATGTGTCTTGGAATTGACGACATTTTTAAACCAGACATGGTGATAGAATTTGCTGAAATATTTCCCGCGTCGTACTCTTGACCGTACGCGAATATGCGAACTTTATCAGTTGTTAAGAAGTAATGAGATGACACGCGCGCTGAGCGGTTTATATATTACCCCCAATAAGCAACTAGAATACTCTTGATCATACGAGAGTGCTTCAAGCGCATCGGGCGGCTTCCCGAGTGTTCATCTGTTTGTCTCTTTCTAACGACTATTTCTGACTCGATCTGTGGCGTTCCACTACGTACGCTTAATAATATTATTTATCGATTTGAATTGATATCGTTATTTGAATTTTCTGAATCTCTCGCGGGCAATGTAAAATATTAATACTATATAGAGCATAAGATGCTGACTTTTCTTACCCGACTATACCTACAATCGTCTCTACGATGACAAATATAACAGTAAAATGTGTATTGAGGGAATATCGCTAGCTCAAAGCTCCACTTACAGGACCCATATATCCTTAGTCTTTATATTTGAAGATATGATAGCTTCAAGTAACTCCCACAACGTATTCACTATATGTAAGCTTTTAAAACACAATACATGTAAATTTTGTAATATATATTTTTCCCAAAGTTGTGGCAGATGTTTTTTTCTTTCAGATATAGATGCGTTGCGGAATATATTACATCGCATCAGAAATTTAGTTTTGTCGTCATGCCATGCACCATTCAAGAAATATGTTCATTACACAGATTATACAGATATGCTATATGCGTTTAGTTTATTCTGGTATGAAATTTTCTCTTGCTCTTAACACTTCTACACATTCCTCATAAAATTTCCTACCTTCATAGATTAATATAATGACAAGATATCAAATGAATGTAACTGTATCTACTAATTTATAGCGATATCAGCTCCAGTTGGATTTAATACACGGTACCACTACGGTACCACGGTACATATTGATAGGTGTTAGTTCGGTTTGCATAACAATTTGTTTGACATAAATAATATAAAAACATAACAATATATACGTAAAATATAAAGGTTACGCGGCAAATTATGTTTTATAAAGACAACATTGATAAATGGAAAATCATGTAATACCTAATTAATGAATTGCAGTAAGCTAGCTAATACACTGCAATTTTTTTTATCTAAACTAAATGATGCAACAAGGAGAGGCATCATAATAATTATATCTTAGTAAAAAAACACATCTCATAAGCATTGTATTTCATAATAATCTGAACTACATTCACAAAAAATCACGAAGCGTACCCCATACCAGCCCGACTTATGACGCGAACAAAAAATTATGTTCATGATGTATGTCATCGGAACACTTCGTGTTTGTTCGTGACATGAATGGCGAGAAAAAAGAGCGAATTCGCTTATCACAGCAACATGTTTAATTAAAGAAGTTATCTACACCACTGTGTACAGTAATACGTTTATTTGTGACAATAATATTCAATAATATTTACTAATAATAACGAATAATCTAATAACTTACTACAAATGAATTTTAAAATGCAATAAAACACTCTAGGAATCACAAGTGATATAATGAATAATCAGGGATTCGTATATGAGAAATATTTTTTCACTTACGGGTAAAATTCAAGACCCTCCGACAATTAAAACAGTATTTACGATAATTTATTTTTTGAGCAACATAGTTCAGTTGGAGGTTTTTTCTCTGTGGATTTAAGGATTCAAGGCTTTTAACGATGTTATCTCTTACAAATATAAAAATCAATTCAAAGCGACATGCTTATGCTAAGTAATCTGTTGCTTTCTTTCTTTATTTATTTACTTTTTTATTTAGTTATTTATTGAATTAGATACAACTGTCCAACAGAAACCAATTACAGGGTGAGAAAATAGAAAATACATATAGAAACAAAATTGTTTTCTGTCTGTTTTGCCAATTTGTTTTAGTGTTGAAATATTATTATGTGGTTATATTTTTCACTCACAAGCCATAGACATCTTGTAATACGGGTGATATAGCCAAAATAGTCTGCTATAAGTTCAGTGTGTGAAAAAGAGCCTCACAGACAATCAAATATTTCCGAACAGTGAGATATAACAACAAAATGTACTACACTTTAAATGATAGATAGTAATGATGTTCTGGGAAATAACTACTCTCAGACCAGCATTTCTCATTAAACCAATTTCTAATTTACTGGTTCTCATCAGTATTTAATGTATATCTACTTTGGTGTGAATATGAATGAAATATAACAAAGTATGCGTTTCGTTGAAAGATATGAAAATTTATACATACCTACTTTCTAAAACATTTTCCTTTTTTAAGAGCAAATGTAAAAGCGATGAGAGGGTAGAATATTACGTTTGTATGTATTTATTTACCTTCTAAGGTACTGATATCTGTTATATAGCTGTAACTATATTACGCCACTTGTGACAGAGTTTAGATAAAATCCGTTATTACACTCCACGTATATGTTAACAAGAAGACCTTCTTAAGGAACGTCAGATAAAGAAACGGATTAGTGTAGCTCACTCCTTGATGATTTACGTTTCCCCTCCCGATAAGAAATAGTAACTATATTTTAACAGCTTGATTAACTTGAGGAAGAATTTCAAGGAAACAGGAAACGGTATCGTAGAAGGGAATACTATCGGAACTGTTTTTGTTCATTTTTACTATAACGGCTCGGAAAAGTCATTCTAAATAAATTACGTTGTAGAGACTGTCCTTTTATGATTAAATAACATACAACAGTAATTTTTTTTGGGGCACTTTAACAGAATTAAATAATTCAATTAATTCCTGACCCACAAGGATCTTTTAAAGATTGATTTCAATAAAGGTATTTTTCTCTATTTTGAAATTTTGCAGTTATGAAATCTCTTCAACATAATAAACTTCATCTTGGATTTCTACTGCAATTAGTTAACGTAAAAATTATATACAGGGTGTTCCAATTAAAACTTCCAATTATCGTAATTTAAAAAATACAAAAAAAAAACGTGAAACTTGTCGATTTTCTCTTCAAGGGGGACAAGTTTTGGCGTAAGTTTTGGAACCTCGGAAGCTATCCCTTAGGCAGGGGCGTAAATACCCTTAAAATTTAAATGCCACACTATGTTAAGTGACACCTGATTTTAAAGCTTTTTTAGTTCCACTCACAAGGACATACGACTTCTTAAATTTTGGTTTGGATATGACAGTAAAATCATCACTTAAAGAATAAGACAAAATATCAGTGATTGAAAGAATGTTATTTTATTAAATGTTCCATACAATAATAAAATCGTTGCTCCACTTCCGAACGAACATTTCGCAACATTTCGGGTGTTATTTGACGACAGTCTTCAACAATTTACCGATGAAGCTCCTCAATTGAGTTTGGTCGTGTTGCATAAATTTTCGGCTTAAAGTGTCCCATAGAAAAAAGTCTAAGGGCGTTAGATCTAGCGATCTGGGAGGCCACTCAGTTGACACTATGTGTCCTATCCAGTGATTTGGAAAATTCTGATTAAGAAAATCACGCACAGCTACGGTATAATGTGATGGAGCACCATCCTGCTGAAACCTCACTTCCTCTTTTGGCAAAGCGTTGTCATTTTCTAATACTTTCTCAATCATCGAGAAGATATTCGTTTCCAGTATATTCAGTTTCCATCCAGACTTCCCGGTAGGAAAAAAGGCTCTATGAGTTGGTCTCCCAGCATGACCGCCCAAACATTCAATTTCTTCGGATGCTGCGTATGAGTTTAATGAAAAATGCGTGGATTTTCATCACCCAGTAGAGGCAATTATGGCGGTTAATTCGACCATCCAATTGGGACGTACATTCATCAGAAAAACAGATTGAGTACAAAAAAATCGGATTTTTCCAACACGATCACTTATTTCTTCACAGAACTGCAATCTGCGATCAAATTAATTTTGTATGAGTAATACTTATGAATTTTTAAAATTCGACGGCAACTAGGTACAGAAATTCCTGAAGTACTTGCAAGTTTCCTGAGACTCAAATTTGTTTCCATTGCATGTGACCCAGGACAGCTACCTGATTGCCCTCATTACGTACGACCTGTTCACGTTACTGCTTTTTGTTTGCAACCGATCCAGTTTCTGAAAATGTGTTTTTGTCAGAATGTCGGCCATTAAAAATTTGTGCTGCCTGCCGTGCACAGTTATTATTCTTGTAGAACAAACTAATTATTTCCACTTTTTCCGCCCATTTTCACGAATTTGAATCCAATCGACTTTGTGATGATTTTACGGGATGTTGTCTCGACAAGACAAGACGAGACAATATTGTCTCGTTTATAGTAAAACAAGTAAAACAGTTGAACTGATAGAGTATAAAGTTTTTGTATTGATAGATAAACAAAAAATCAAAATAATTTTTTTTTATCGAGAAATTGTTGAAGGATGTCGTCCGAAATGCTTAGAAATGTTCGTTCAGAAGTGGAGCAAAGATTTTATTACTGTGTGGAAGAGGAGGGAAACCAGTTTGAACATTTAATAAAATAACATTCTTTCATTTATTGATATTTTGTGTTATTCTGTAAGTGATAATTTTATTGTCATACCCAAACCAAAATTTAAAAAGTCGTATATCATCATGAAAAAGCTTTAAAATAAGATGTCACTCATCTAGGGTGCCATTTAAAGACACCAAAACTTATGCCATCACGAGTCCCCCTTGAAAAGAAAATTGACGCGTCTCAGTTTTTTTTTTGTTTTTTTTAACTCCGATATTTTCCAGGTGGGACGCTTTAATTGGAACGCCCTGTAGAATATGACATAATGAATTGTTCAAAATTCCTAGTCCGAATTCGGGAACATTCTCTTACATACCTGAACAACCGTCCCAACCCAATTTTTGAGATACAGGGGACTAAAATGAAATATTTTATTGATAGAATAAATTTACTAATATAAAATTTTATATTACAGAATAGCAGTCACCTGTCAAGTGATATGTGTATTACAGGATACTGATAATTTTTTAATACCAATAATAGAATTTTCATTCCAAAAATTATAAAAACATCATCATCATCATTCTGGTGTTTTGCCTTATCATCTATGGTACGTACCTACTACTTAAAACTGAGACTTATTGTCTTACGTTGAATATAATTTTATTTATGTTTTGCTCACGTTAGATTTAGTTTAACATATTCATGAGTGTTCAAAATATATTTAGAAGTAGGTATAAAATTTTTTTTGAAAATTGATGAGTATACCATAAAATACGGTTTCAAAGATTTCTCAAATTCGGATGATTGCTTCGCCTTTAACATTCTCATATTATATAAAATAATCAAAAACAAAGTAAGTAATAAATAAAATATTTTATTTACAAATATTTTGTAATGCTTACTTCAGAATTCGTTGAGTTTGGATTTCACTTTTAATATTTGGTATTAATTGTTTCTCGTCTTTAACAGGGACTTTATTGATTAGACAAAATATAATTATGTATGTATATTGTGTATTCACTTTATTTATTAATGCCCTAAATAAATTCTACGTCAGTTCTGCAACTGGTAGTACAAGGTTCTACGTAAATTAGAGAAGACAAATTACATTCAAAATTTTAAGTGGCTATTTAAATTCAACAAATCTCATTTCCATAATTCTAACTGTTAGTTTTATACCACTAATTGCTGCAATAAAAAGACATTTTACGTTTTGTTCGTTCTAAAATCTGATTTTACGATTACTTAAGGATTAAGGGGATTATCTAGAGGAGGACTTTAGCCGAGTTTCATCATTAAATTTATATTAACCAATTTTTGTAATCATTAAGTGAGTTGATTAATCTTTGAAACATAGATGGAAAAATTCAAATATACTACAACAAATAAGCCACACTCTTTTCTCTGTTCAGGCTTTCGAAACTTTATTGTTTCTACCTCAGGAACAAATTCAATAAACAAAAAGAAAGGAAAAATGAAATAAATTCCATTTATTCACACAATAAGTGAGGTTATGTTTAAGGTTGCCAAATACTTTCGAAATTTTCTTATCAATGAAAACTAAATTGTACTAAAGTTATTGAAACATTCAATAAAATAGTCAATATGTTAAAATTGTTAAAAATCTTATACATCATTTCTTACTTATTTTCAACTTTTCTTGCCATGAAGCAATATGTTGCTATTACAAATGAACCATAAAACACAAAACGATCGAAAACCAGAATGTTACACTCAATTCTTACCAACTTTCAGTACTACCAACCAATTATTCTAACTTTTGACCCAATGAATAAGTATGAAATCTAATAATTGAACTGAAGATGAACCATTATTATTATTATCAATTTACAAAATAACACTAAAGTTGTCGATGTCAGACCTTTTGTTCATGACATTGGACGCTGAAAAAATATTTGACATTTATAAAAAGGTACTCTGCTGATAGTGATTTTCACTACATAAAATTCTTTCAATTTTGTAACCTGAGGGGTTATTTCTTTAATTATATACCTTTAATTAATTATCTATTTAATTCTCGAAAGGGAATTTATTATCATTATACTTTAATTAACACGTGGGAACTTAGAAATGTTGTATGTTCAGAGAATGAATTTTCAGGCACTTACCCTTTATTGCTCACGTATGGTAATCCAGTGGTTGGCTATACAGGGTGACACTGAAGTTCGAAGAAACAAAAAAGAAACACCAAAACTTCCAGGAAGGGTTTTATTAACAATAAACAAAACGAACAAACAAAATGACAGCACAACGGATCGAACGACATTATTAATTAATTTATTTACACACGCGACAGCGTACCGAGATTCAGGGAATGCGCGGTTCATACAAAATTTGGAAAAACTATTAAATTTAATTAATTAGCCCGAGACTCTAAAGTTAATAATTAGTCTGCTCAATGTGAAACCCAAGGAAGAACTGACTTTTTCTCCTAGATTTCTCCTGAATTCCACACTTCGCTTTGACACGCCCATTTCTTGGGTCCAGAAGTTTCTGTTCTTAACTTATTGGCGAGAACCCTGAATGTCGGGATGCTTTAATAATTAGGTTAATAATTATCTAATTGACTGAATTTACATTTATATCAATAATCATGTGACTTACTAGTAACCCTAGCCTTCCTCTAATGACTCCGCGTAGCAATTACGGGGCGGATTAGTCAATGTCATTTAATATCCTAATAGCTTGAAAAATCCGCCAAAAAAACAGCCATGACTCTCTTTTCGAATTACTATCAATTTAAAATTTTTTAATTTGATTCTACTTGGAATCCCTACGCTCTTCTCGCGGTTCCGCGCGTTATTAAAAATATGGGTTTTTACGCTGGCGTCTCCCAGACGCAACAGATGACTACCATATGGCCCCTGACTCTAAGTGAACTTGTTAAAAATATTGCTAAATTCCGTGAAGCCTTCCCCGATGGACGGTCTTGGCGACCTACTACTTGAAAGCCATTAACCCTCCGATAAATTGTGATGACTGAAATATTCTAGTTGGCCCATCCGAGAACTAATAAATAAATGACTACGAGTCCCGGCTTTTGTTACAATTTACTCGCAATATTATTATTATAAAAATGTGTTTCTCAGGATCATATCATACAAAGTGTTAATTAAATTTGAAGGACGACTCCTTGAGAGATTTCAAAAAATTCATTTATAAAATATCTCCAAAGTTGTTTCATAGAAATTGACGAAACTTATTGATTTACCTAATTAAAGATAAAAATCCACTAAATTCGAGTATACATGTACATGTACCAATAGTGGAGGTATCGAAAGTCGCTGTCACTGAAAACCACATAAATTTTGCGCCACTGGATTACCTGAAAATTTGATTACTAAACTAGCTCCATCCAGGTTAATACCTAACTACGTCTATTCTATGTCCTTTATCTGAACTTTATTTCGTAGCTTCTAATTTTTAAGTTGTTATTGTAGGTACTGCCATTAACCTTTATTATGCATTTTCATCATTTATTAGGAAATAAATGAAACATAAACTGTGTTTCAGTTAACATAGGATGTATCCCAACAACTGTAATTTAAAACTATATGACGCCCCTTCCACCTGAAAGTTAACATTATATAAAGTGCAGTGAAACAAAATTATTATCAACAAAATTGGAAATTCATGCAAGTTCAATCCCACAAATTTATTGAGCAATTTTTATTTCTGGAACAGTGCTACTGATGTCCCTTATAGTGATCTGCTGTCTCGGAATCTTCTTCCTTACTTACATATTATGTTAGCAACAAGTACTGCTAAAAAAATGAAGTTTAATTGCAAATGTTAATTTAAATAAACTGGTATGAAATTTATACAAACACTTTGGTGTAAAAAAAAACATTTTTTCTACTTAGCAAAAAGTAGCTTTTCAAGATTTGTAAACAAGCAAAAATGAATCAAGTGAAGTAATCTGAGTCGGCCAGTGAAGACTTCCTTCCCAAACCTTATGAAAACTTCCTTCAATAAGGCCCAAAGAAGACCTGTCCTACTAGATCCAGTGAACGTGAGTGTGATCAACAAGTGTTTGTGATTATTGTCCTCCAAAAAATTTTTGTAAATTGTATTCTGTTTAAGTAAATTAATGTTCAGTTACAATAACTTGATAATTTATGTCTACTTATCAATCTTTATTAATCATATTAGAATAAATCGAATGTATTAATCATAAAAAAAGGACCTAAAATAATATATAAAGAATCGAGTTTTGTAGAAAAACTAGTTCAAATAAAGCATTTCCAGCAAACATTTATTAACATAATATTTCCCAAAGAGAAACTGCTAACCTTGATGATAAATCACTGATTAGTGATATGGAAATTAATTTACAACATTAGTAAATCACTAAACCTACCAAATTAATAATTTGTTCGACATTTCTCTTAAAGACCCTAGTTTTCAAAATATATCTAAAAAATTGGTTACCAAAATGAATTTGACTTTGCCATAGCAGATTTTCCAACTGAAAGTCACTAAGGCTCAAAACCAGTTTCCCTCTACGCATCTGAAATAGAAGCTTCTATTGCTATCTAATTAAAATAAATATATTTTAAAATAATAAGTCATTGGTACTGACTCCCGTGAACAAATATTATAATTAAATGACCAATAAGCGTTAAATTTTTTAAAATAGTGTCAACAAAGTGCAGTAGTTTTGGCATCAAGAGTAAAAATAGTTGATGATGAAGCATGTGAGAAGCTGAAATTTCTCAGTCAATCCTCCTCAAAATTCAGAAAACGTGATCAAACAGAAACATTAACCGCAATATAAGAGATATTCCAGATAGACCAGGTACATATTATACTAAGTATACATCATATTCAAAATAACAAGAATTTCAACAATTATCCTTAATAGTGCTATAGTCAATAATTTCGAGGACATATAAATCGCCTTAGGGGTAGAATTTTTTATCGTTGGCAACATCTACATGGTCGGCGCCCTTGCCAATGAAATACTGGTTACATATACAGTAATATACACACAAAACGCCAGATTGGCGGGTAACTATCAGGACCAACTCTCTCAAACAAATCAGAGAAGTGTGGGGGAGTTGGATATAACAGAAAATTAATATTCCAATTACCGATAATACAAATTATATCGAATTATTATGTGAAACGACAGGCAGACTAATAGTCTTTCTAATTGACACCGAAGTAGAACTCCCTTATATAAATCATGATCTATTGTATAACCATAAAAGGAAATGTCCGATAACAAGAAATAACAAAAAAATAAAATTGACTAACATGTATATCATTTAGAAAGCTGTGATTTTCAAATTTTGCATAATTCTTCTAATCGTTAAAAAAAAACTAGTGCAGGAAAACCCGACTGGCGATTGGTAGTACATTTAAAACAATTAAATTAAAAAAAAATAATTCAATATAAATTCCCCTTCTCGAATATTGATGACATTTTAGATTAATTAGACAGAGCTTAGACAGAACATTTTACTTCAATAGATTTAGCTAGTTATTTTCATCACAAAGAATTGCAAAAAGAAAGTCATCTACTCACGACATTTCCTACAAATTGAGGAAATTACCTATACAAAAGATTACCAATTGAATTCAATATTTCCACTCATGTTTTTTTCTGCAACACCACAATAGAAATGTCTGGCTTACAATTAGATACATCATCATTATATTTGGTTGCAGTCATAAATATAATTTAAAATTAAATCAAACAAGAACGAGAAGTAAATTATTTAGTACTTCTAATTTCTGACAAAGGAATTAGTCCAGATCCAAGAAAATGTGAAGCTGTAAAAAACTACGATTTATAGGTTATTAAACTATTGTTATAGGTTAATACCATATTTTGCTGATATTGCATATCCGTTAAATAAGTTATTTAAAAAAATTGAGACATTTCTTTGGTCCTCCGAATGCGACAAAGAATTTAATATTTTAATGAAAAAATTATTTGAACCACCTTTATTGCAAAATTCTGATTTCTCAAAACTAAAAAAAATACTGATGCCTTAAATTTCACGTCAGGATGTGTATTGTCTCAAGGTAATATACGAAAATATCGTCCAATAATATTATGCAAGTAGATATTCAACAAAATAAGAAGTAAATAAATCCGTTATTCAAAAGACTTGTTAACAATATACTGAGGAACACAACACATTTCCATATCTGCACAATGCTAATAAAAAATTTATTCTAGACCATTAACTGGAATTTTTACTGAAATCTCCGTCTTCAAAATTAATTCTAATGACAAAAATCTGGATAATACCACTAAAAAAACATCTCATAATTTGGGATGTTATGTCTCTAAAGGAAATGAATATAACGAGCACGTTATTGTTCAAAATATATGACACAAAAAAAAAGTTCACAATTCAAGAAAACAAAATTTGCAATTCATTGCGATAAAGTTAAAAAATTACATACAAGCGATAATATAGAACAACTTAGATTTTTAGACATTTAATAATAATAGTAGCACTCTCTCTAGCAAATTCACAGCTAGAAGCATATAGCCTGCAAAGTAGTTATTTCTTGCAATATAATCACTTAATTAATATTGTATTTCCTTTAAATAAAGCCTATCTTGTTAATGCATCGTTTTGTATAGAGCAGTTAGGTCGTTGCTCGATATTCTTCTTTTTTTCCTTTGAACCTACACTTTTGATGGCTTGTTCTATATTCCTTTTCGTGAATCCATTTCCTTTAAGGGCAGATCATAGGTGATGTAGTTCCTCGTCGAAGTGGTCCGGTTCGTAAACCGCATTTATTCGATGTACTAATCTGTTTGCGGCAAGGCTGGTTATTAATGAGACTGTGGGTATTTGTGGATTGCCTTTTTGTAAAAGCTATGCTCTCCTGTTTTTACTTAATAAGAACATTTAGACATCATAGGGTTCCATTTTCCATTTTTATAGTGAAACTGATGCTCCTATGTATTCCACTGATATGATACAGAAATCCTTCTGTCGTTATATATCTACGGTCAGATGGGATAATAAAGGTTTCGTCGACATATCTGAATCAGTACCTGACTTTGGAGTTTGAGTTTTTGGCTTCAGGATTTTGATCTCGAAAGCTTCCATGTAGAGCTGTGGATAAGGGTGCACAATTTTGCCAAATATACTAAATTCTTATACCTGTCTTGTGCAATGAGCAATCGATGAAGTTCTTCCAAAGCTTCTTTAATTGTCACTTTTGTGAACAATGACGTCGTTTCAGATGAACTTTTGAAAAAAAAATAAAGCTCTCATGTGGTACGGTACCATCCTTGTGCCTTAAGAGTTTTTATAGATATACTGTTCTTTTCAGTAAGTAGAGTAGACAGAATTGTAAACTTAATCATATTGGCAAAAAAGGATAAAAATTAAAAATATTACATTGGCAATACTTGTTTGGCAATAATTCGTATTCAAATTGGTCTGCATCAAAGGTGATGTATAATTCGTTCTATAAGAATTAGGTTTCATACAAATTTTATTAAATGGTAAAAAGTAATTACTTGTTGCTGTTGCCTTAGTCAAACTTAAACTGTATTAACCAAATCATGGAAGACATCGATAAGTATCTATTTTGCAGCAGTTAAAAACTGTATTATGAAATTTTCAGAAATATTTGACAGATAACTTAACTGTTCAAATATTTCTGAAGACTTGAACATGGTCTGTGGCTGATACCAAAACAATTCTAAATAATATAGAAATATTCTGCGTTGAAAGTAAAAATAAGGAAATAAATAATTTGCCTGCTTTCCAGTTATCGTGACATGGTATCGAATAAAGACAAAATCTAAATGAAGTCTCAGAAATAAGATTAATTACGCTGAACCATTATAAGCAAATTCAAAGTAAATAAGAATACAACGCGCCTAATTTCCGAGAATGATAATAAAGCACTTTAAAATTATTCACTTCATTTCACAAACAACTTGACAACTGATTTCGAATTTACCACAAACAGATTTCTTCAGTAACGAAATAACGATTTTGTTTTCCTCTGTAAATTTGGAATAATTTAAATTTGTTTTAATGATGTAAAGCGAGGCTTTGCAAACAAAATTTCAGAGTCAGAATAACTTTTAAAACGTGTAGCATTTAGAAAACCTGCACACCAAAGGAAGAATTTTATAGCAGGCAACGCAATGGTAATACTTAATAAATATTAAACAGGTCAAAGTTTTATCACATTTTATTTCTAGCCAGTTTAAATCAGTTTAAACCATTTTGAGGATTCTGTAGGAATCCTTAACAAGTTTACTAGGTGCAGCATTTGTAAAATATATCGACTACAACTTCCGCATACGTTATCACTAAATTCACATTAATTCTATATTTTTTCAACGATATAAGAGATACATTTAACAACATTGATTAAATATATTAAAATGCAAAATATTATTTCTTTGTAGAGAACACTTTGGCTCACTTAAAATAATATTTTCCGCATTCTAACAGACGCGTTTTTTTTTTTTAATAGAAATGACTTTTCTCATAAAATGGAGAATAAAACATTTTACCTCCTTTGAACTCCATCCGTGGACAGATATATATTATTACTAGCAGTAATATTAATTTATCCAATCATAAATAAAAACAGAATTGATATTTATTGGATTAAATTACCTCTGCATTAAAATTGTTTCCTTTCTTGGAGTCTGCCCACATTTTTCCATACCTAGCTAGTTTTACACCTACGTGTGTAGCTTTTAAAGCTGATGCCAATAATTATTAACATACCTACATTATCTAGAAAAAAATTTCTAAATCGTACTGTGCGTAACCTAACCTATCCTAACCTTAATTCATATTCAAATGTTTATTTCACTATTTCCTGACTTCCATACAATAAATGAGATTTTTCAGAAACAAAATTTTCAGTAGCCTAAAATAAACAATTTTTACTGTAAGTCACATTAAAGCTATATATTAAAATTTCAACTTCGATGTTTGCAAAAATGTATTTCCTTCCATATTGGTGCATTACTTCCAACTTAATCTCATCTTCAAGTCAGTTTTGTATTTACATATGCTCTAGACATCATCTGTGTCATATTAAGTTGACAGTTAAGAGTGAGGTTAAAAGCCAAGTATAATAATGTATAAGAAATGTATTCTTATACAGAATTGTTGTGTTAGATCATATAAATACTTTTTCAATTTAAATTGCTATTCCAAGATTGTAGAAACAATGTTCTTCATATTCATGTTGTATATACCAACTTAAAAAAAAAGAAATTGTGTTAAGCTGAAAAGAACTGTCCTTGGATTTCTTTTGTTAGTATTTATGAATACTCATTACGTAATAAGTAGGTATCCACATAAAGAGTGTTCCAAAATTCACGCAAGAAGTAATTTTAATAGAATAAAACAGATTTTTAATTAAAAATTGTAATTCTTAAAGTATACAGTTTAGGGTTATGTATAGAATAGCATATCGGCTTTGCTGGCACATACATACTCATTTGTCGAAATTTTCCATGACCGTTTTGCATGTGGCTGAATTTTGTTAATGCAGGTCTCAATTTCCTATTTCGAGACGTGGGTGGTCATGGGCTTGTTGGCATAAACCTTATACTTCAAAAAACCCAAAAGAAAAAAGTTTAACGGTGTTGTATCACATAATCTGGGCAGCCAATTCTGATCATCAAAACGAGAAATTACATGACCAGGAAGTAACTCATGCGGCAATTGAATTGTTTCTAGGTCTGAATGACATTGGCATCGTCTTGTTGAAACCACATATCGTCTACATCCATATCTTGCAATTTAAACACTCAAAACTGAATTATCATGTCCTTTCTGATAGCGAGTACCATTAACTGTTATTGCCCGACAGCCTCGTTTTCGAAGAAGAATGATTCGACGATGCCTCCAGCCCAAAATCCGCACCAAACGGTGACACGTTGCGGATGCATTTGCTTGTCAACGATCAGACGTGGATTTTCTGAACCACAAATGCGACAATTTTGTCGATTAACGAAGCCGTCAAACTGAAAATGATCCTCAACGCTGAAGACGATTTTGTTCGAAAAATCGGCATCCACTTGTTCCATTATATCCATTCAACCAACTCTCTTCGGTCTGCGTGGTCAGTAGGCTTCAGTTCTTGAGTCGATTGAACTTTGTAAGCATGAAGATATAAATATTTCGCGAGAATTCTCTGGAAATGCCCAATTCCTGACCACGGTGCCGAATTGATGTTCCTAGACTCTCAGCAACACTCTCACGAACTACTTTGATGTTTTGTGATTCCGATCGTATTTTGTACGAAAATTGCGAAGTGTAGCTGCCAAACCTTCCTTATTTTTAAAATATTTCTCATAAATGAAAACACGTTGTTGCTTCGTGTAGCGCTTCATTTTTAACAACCTTGACCAGTCAGCGCAATTTTTTTTCGTTGGCAACCCTTTACCGCAGAGATGGCACAAAATTCAAATCTTGCGTGAATTTTGGGACACCCGATATTAAATACAAATTGACCTGTATTTACCATCAAATAATTTTAGACATTCCAATAAACCTCTATGAGCAGTGTACTCATTATATTCTTGATGTTTCTGAAACTATTATAGTACTTGGGTGAACTATTTTAACACTGTTTTTAATTTGGATGACACATCTACACGTGCTGTTAGCGAGTAGTGAGAATGGGAACACTTGGGAACGGAAACTTGACGTTCATCATGTTTGGTGATATTAAAAGAGAACAATACTCATTATAAACAGGATTATTAACATAACATTACATTTCATAAGTATAAGTATAAGAGTAAATGGTAAATAGTAATGATCATTAATAACACAGCCACACAAAAAAAAGTTGTCTGTACTTTTCATGCGACATATGTTATCTGTAGTATTTTTGCCTCCTGATCACGAATCCGGTGTCAGAATTGAGCACATCACAGTAACTTCCTAACCTCAAAAAACAGGTCAAAAATAGCAAAAATTCACGAAAAAGTGCTAGGAAAAATACAAAAAAATTGTTTTTCTGTATTCAAATGTTCATTTATATGATACAGACCCCGCCGAACGTGAATCCGCAGTCAGAATTGATGTGTCACGTCTAACCTCAAAAAAGCTGGTCAATTAAGGTCAGATCACGAATTTTCAAAAAATAACAGATTCACGCCAAATTTGGTATACGAGGGTTTTCGGGGTCGCTGATCACGCATTCGAGGTCAATTTTGCAAAATTCAAGTTGGCCAACCAAATTTTCAAAAAATTACAGATTCGCGCCAAATTTGGTACACAGGGGTTTTCGGGGTCGCTAATCACGAATTGCGAAATTCATTTTGTAATATAATTTTTTACTTTATAACCTGAGTACCCAATCATGTTTTAAGTCACCAAGATTTTTTGGGAAATCATCAATATGAGAATCTAGAAAATGAAGTTTTAGGTTTATTAAATAGCCTAATTTTCTAAAATTTCGAACCATTTACAGACAATTTCCTTGTACTTGGAGCTTTTATGATTTCCCAAAAAATTCGTTGCCACTTCTTTAATCCAAGCAGCTTTTTCAGTCTCATTCGTTTTTGTAATAAACACTGTATCTTGGAATAGTTGTCTAATTAGGGGGCCATCAGAAACTCCTTCCTTAATTTTAGCATCTGAATATTTAGGAAAAAAAAGGCCGTTTTATATGAATAGGAGGAATAAGAATTTTACCAGGATCCACTAAGGGCTCACGTTCAACATTATTAGTACCAGCAATGAAATACTCTCTTGCCGGCCAAATCTTCTTTACGCAATGATTTTTTCTATCCCTACTATTCCACAAACATAAATAGCAGGGATGACGGTGAATACAGATTGTAGTCCCAGCAAGATTGTCAAAATTTTGAGATCACCACAAAGCTCCCACATATGGTCAGTATATTTTATTTTTTCCAAAAGTATTTTAATTTTTTCATATTGCTCTTCCATAACTGTTGAATGAGCGATTGGAATAGGAGAATAAATATTAGTGTTTTGCAGCAAAACTGCTTTTATGCTGCGTTTTGACGAATCGATGAACAATCTGCATTCTTCAGGCTTATACAGATCTTTAACGTATTCATCTATTAAGTCTTTTACATATGTACAATATGCTAGTCATTATCCATTGTAAAATATTTCCGGAACTTTTCATCTCTATTTCTATAAAATGAAACCCTCGCTTCAGGCTGCTTTTTAAAAATGATGCTAGATGCTATGAACCATATTTTGGTAACCCTAAATCTAGAACAAGATCATCAAGTTCCTGTCGTGATATTAAATTTGGTTGTGAATCAGCATCATATGCGAGGAATTCTGAGTCTGTGTCGCTATCAGAATTGAAAGATTCTTCATCCTCCATATTTTTCTGATTGTGTCTCGATACCTTGTTCATACAAAAATAGCAATCATTTTCACTCTTTGGCCTATTCCATAATGCTGGAGTTGTGTATTTAATAACTGCTTTATTTTCTTCATTATTCCAACGATACAACATTGTTTTGCAAGAACCACAAATGATACTTGGAATCGACTTTTTATCCAGTTGAAGTAACTCAAAGTCAAAACATTTTTTATAAATGTTTATGTGTCCGTTATAGTCACTCTCATTTTACTTACAACAAGTATTGCAAAACATATCACAGTTTTTATCACAATCATAAAACTTAGGAGCATTTCTAAGTGCATTTCTTGTAGCTGCGGTCACAGGATGACGACGATTGCGGGCTCGCTTTCCCACCCTTACCAATCGCCGATACTGGGTTTCCGAGTCCCTGCTTCGTAATTTTCCTTCTTCTACCCGCCATGACGGCATGAAAACCATTATCCAGGGACTCTTCCGGATAGTGGAACAACTCCATTGCCCACCGTCACCACGTGGAGGTACCCTAGACAGAAAAAAGAACAAGATATAGCCAAAAGAAAGAATGTTAAAACATGATTGGATACTCAGGTTATAAAGTAAACAAAAATATTACAAAATGAATTTCGCAATTCTAACCTCGAATTCGTGATCAGCGACCCCGAAAACGCCCGTATACCAAATTTGGCGCGAATGTGTGATTTTTTGAAAATTTGGTCGGTCATCTTGGATCCACCACCTTGAATTTTGCAAAATTGACCTCGAATCCGTAATCAGCGACCCCGAAAACCCTCGTATACCAAATTTGGTACGAATTTGTTATTTTTTGAAAATTCGTGATATCCGACATTAATTGGCCCATTTTTTTTTAGGTTAGATGTGACACAGCAATTATGACCGCGAATTCACGTTCGGCGGGGTCTTTACCATATAAATGAATATTTGGATACAGAAAAACAAATATTTTATAATTTTCCTAGCACTTTTGCGTGAATTTTTGCTATTTTCGACCTGTTTTTTGAGGTTAGGAAATTCCTGTGATGTGATAGCTCAATTCTGACATCGATCAGGAGGCAAAAATACTACGGATAACATATGTCGCATGAAAAGTACAGACAACTTTTTTTTGTGTGGCTGTGTTACGGAAAACAAAAATTTGTAGTGCCCCCACTTTTCTTAAAATAATAATTATGTATTTGCTTTATTAATATAAGAACCGAAATCAATCCGTTTATAAAACATCCAATAAAATTAAAAAATATTCTTCGCCTTAGGTATATTTTAATTGCATCTTATTCTGAAATAACCTATCTGCGACGCAGTGTTATTTATTCTAGTATAGTTTTTTGTGTTTGAAAAATGAATAAACTGACGCGTTAGAAGAATCCGAAACCACTTTTTATAAATAATTTAATATTTCGTTGAGTTATGCATACTAAAAAATCCAATTTGGTACAACATTAAAAAGTCATAGCTTATCAAATGCACGTGACCAACATTCGATAATAATATCGCCAGTATGGTGTTCTTGGTTCCAGACATTTCTTTATTGAGAAAGCAAAAGTAACGTATTTCAATCCGTTTGGAGAATATGCATCTCACTCAAATTCAAGATATATGCAGCTTCATGGGGATCAGATATAAACGTATCATTCTATTCTTGGCAGTTTCCTTTCATACATGTCACTGGCTACTTTCGACAATATCCGTCTGAGAAAGGATATTATTCAAACTTGGACATGAATATTTTAGATTCTTTATATATCTTTGATACATAAAACATTGAACGTCACGTTGTAATTCAATAATATCTTTTCCAACGTCTCTTGATGCACGTATTTTTCACATTTTAACACATTTTAAATAAAAGGTGGTTAGTTGCCCGTCTTCATATCATGTAACATTATTAGGAACCCTTCTGTAAAAGTTTATTGTAAAAAATTAAAATTTATTATGGGAGAAATTAATTGTGTTATACTAATATTGAAATGTTGCTGTAGATATCTAATATTAGGTTTGTTGTAAAAAAGTGAATGCCGTTTTCAATTTCAATTTTAAAAATTGAATCCGGCAATTTATAACAACTTTTTATATTTTTCTCACACATACTTGATACAAAAAAGTATAACGTACAAATAGATGAGGTAAAAATAATATTTGCTCTTCATATAAATTTTTTCCATACGGGCCTTCGTTAACAAGTTACGGGCCCTCAAAGGTGAAAATTAAACATTTATTTTTATTTAAAGTTTCTAAACTATTAACTTCAGCATGATGCTTTGGTGATCTGTAACGCATGCATCCATCTTGTTTTTGACGTAAGTGAAACCTTATTATGCCCAGATCGCCAGAGACGGACTATACCCAATAGTTAACAACCGACAATCAAATGTTTAGGTATCAAAAATAAGTTCCTTGAAGAATTTGCCAAAGGTACCTAATACCCTCTTGGTTCAACTCGATAAAATTAATAGTTTAGAAAATATTTGTGATTGTATGTCACAACGCACATCGAGTGGAGCCTCCACTATTTTCTGTGTTCAATTTTTAATTGGACATAATTACTATGTTAGAACCGTACATATTTGCTAATGTGATTTTCACTAACAAAATTTGACAAACACACTTTACATATAACACAAAATAGAAAAACGAAACAAGAATAAGTTGAAGTAAGTTAAGTATTCAACTCCAAATATCGATGTCCATTCAGATGTATCTCAAAAACGTATAGACCTATTAAATTATTACCTACTATTCCTGCCCATGCATTAATCATGAATCGGTGCTTGTCTTTTGTTAGCACAGTACCGTGCGTATTCTCTTCATCCCATAAATGTAAGTAATGAGACTTAAGAATGTCATTTCTTGTAAAACCAGATTAATCGGTAAATAGTATCCTTAATCATTTTTGTTTTTAATTTTTAATAGATTCATTTAGTGTGACGTCACATATTTGGGCAACCCGCAGCAAATTGTCATAGCTGAAATTGTACAGACCGAATCTGGCCGTTGTGTACTATTTACATAGATACTATAGAAATGAACAACTTAAAATTGATTTATTTTTACAAGGATTTAGAAGTATTTAAGAAAACCCAACACGTGTTTCGTAAAATAAATACTAATGTGCTTAAAACTTACAAAAATCGTTATAAAAGAATATTCCTTTATTTAATTAAAGTAAAAATCTAACATTAGCCGTGTTATTCCTAGTGCGCATGCTCGGGAAGAATAGCCTCATACGCAGGTGAGATTTTGTCGCTGTCATCATTATCATATTTTCTCTTCTTTTGTTTAATCTTGGCATTTTCTAGTTCTACCAAGTATTTTTGATTGTTTTTCTTGGTGCTCTGCTGTGTCAGTCTGTTTAACGAGTTTTTTTTTTTCTTCAAGTAGTTAACCAGAACCAAACTTTTCTTGAATGGTATCCTGTTGCCAGGCTACTTTGCTTATATGAAATAATCTAATAATGCGTATGCTCAGTAACATTGATATAATTTTAATTTATTAATTACTATAAAAGTCAATATTGTTCTATAAATTTAAAAATATAGATTCTATAATTCTTTTAGTTTGTCACTTGGGGTTTGAAACTTCTTAAATATTTCTAATATTGCCCGAAAATCGCGCTATTTAAGGTCATGACAAAGGAGAAATTTTTTTGGCACTTATGTCCAAAGTACATAAGGTCGAAAATCGATCTTAAAAACAGTGACAAATAGGGCTGCCTATTATTTGGCGTACGTGACGTCACTACTAAAAAGGTATATTGAAAATTAGGTTTAGTAAAATAAACAAGTTTGGTGGTACAAAGTTGTTTTCATAGATCCAAATCAAATTAGAGGGCGAACTCAATTTCGTTCCATAATTCTATTTTTTCTAATAATATTATCTTATATATGCATTATACAGGGTGATTCAGTCATAACATCATCAATTTTAAGGGAAGATAAGAAAAATTAGTAGAATACGAATACGCCATTAAGAAAATTTTAAAATGCATATTTCGGCTGAAAAAAAAAATAATTTTGAAATCATTATTTAAACTTCTTTTCGGGTCACTCCTGATCGCTGACCTACAAAGGTTTATCGAGAGTGACCTACCGCATTCGGTCACTAACCTAGCTTTTATTGTGTTTTTAATTTGTAGTGAACGATAAAACGATAACGTTTTTAATATGTTTTATAATTGGATATGAGTTTTAGTTTTATGTTCAATTAATTATTCAGTTTGTAGTACGTAGTGACTTAATGCTTTTCAAAGAGTAGTAAACTAGCTACCTATTTACAATGCCAGTACAGCTAAAATAAACTCTTATGCGTTCATAGCACTTTATTAATAAAGTTCAGATCTGCTGCACTCTAATTTAGAAATCAATTGCAAAATTTCAGACGACTGGGGAAATCTGCTGTTTCGCTCCAACGTTCGAAGGCTTTGCAGTCCGTCGACCGGCGCGTTTCTTGTTGTGAAGTAGGGCACCTAGCGATATAATGAGCATAATACAGTAACGAGAATTACTGTATTATGCTCATTATATTGTTAGAAACTCTAAAAACCATCGAACAGTCTCGCTTGTCTTTATGTTTGGTGAAAAATTAAAATTAAAACGAAGTCGCAAAGGTGATTTTAAAAAAGAAATATGTTCAAAATCAAATTTCATAGCCATACACAGGGTATTTCATAAGTCGATGTCCTAACTTAGGGATTTTTTTAAATATACAATTTTAAAAAAATAGGAGAATCATAAAAATGTTTATGTATATGGCAGCTTATTTATTGTAGTGACGTTAAAAACAAGAAAAGAGGTAATTTTTTTTGAAAGTTTGAAATTAATACCTAAGTACTAACGTCGATATATTATAGAAATGTATTTTCCAAGTATATATACGTTTTCATTAAAGTACTTTGTAGTAAAGCATTCCATGTTAAGTACGACATAATTCTCTTAGCTTTTATTGAACCAAAGATTTGAATTTCAAATGGATCAGTGGCGACCACCATACATATGCGAAGTGTTACGTGGGGCATTCATTGTTAACGTAAAACGTGCAGTTTAAACATTCCATATGCGTTGGTCGGTTACGAGAAAATCGCATTTTCTTTCTTTTAATATCTAACTTGGTGGAGTTGAATAAAATATTATTTTTCTTTGATTTTTCTGGGTCGTAACTGCTTTATAGGCACGGCATGCGTGACGACCACGCGTCATATGTGGGATTTCAAAAGTTATAAAACCGAAAGATTTCGGGCTGATGCCTTTTCTTAGACTTTCCTTGTCAAACATTGAGAATGAAGCCATACATAACGCGGATAATGAAAAGATTCTATGCATGGTATCACAGATTTTAATTAATATATTTTAATTGCTAAAGTAAAAGATACGTTTCTGGATGTGATATACAATTTGCAACATTTTATTTTAGTTCGCCAATTTTATTAAAAATGTTTCTAAAATGCATATACTAATATTTTTTAACTATTTAATATCCGACCTACTAAAGTAAAAAGAAATAATGAAAAAATCATTTATCAACTGCTGTTATAATAACCATAAGCAAGTTAGAAAATAACGAATTCACGAATACGAGTGAATACATATATGTATATGACAGTCAATGCCTAACCCTACAATACAGCTACACACTAACAAACTGGAAAAGAGTGACCTGCAATTTTGCTGGTGCTATGAAAATATGACCTCTCTCGTCGATTAGACGAGCCGATCTTTTACTGATGATGTTGTAGGAAACAACTACACTGCGGGCAAAATACAGGGTTAAAACTTTTTAATTGTCCAAAACAGCTAGCTTTCTTATTTTAACAGATATAGAAATGGTTAATTGAGCAAAATTTTATGCCGATCACTGATTCGTTTTTAAATTTTGAAAAGTCCGAATAGTTCCGAAGATATTCGAAGGAAACCGATTTTATGCTATTTCTTTTTTTAGTCGTATTTCACTTGTGTTCCAAAATTTTTGGAGAAAAATGTGAGGAATCGATTTTTTCTGTCAGTATTAACATAAACTAAAAATGTGTGCTGAACGGTAAATAACTTTTGTTTTTCTTATAGACGCCATAATGAATTTGTGCCTCATTAGAAGAAAAGGGTAATCCTCTTTATAACAATGTATATCTGTGAGGTGTTCATAAATAAATAAGCAAGATATTGAAAATAATTATAACTGATAAAAAAGTCAACTAACCATTAAAACATTTGAATGTTTTCTATATATTAGTCCTCAGAGTAGTTGTTTTTCGCAATATCAGTTAAGAATACGGATTTGTCCTCATTTTACACATTTACGTGAATTCCTGTGAAAAAATTTTGTTCACACTCTGCTAATTAGGATTCATTTGTACTTGTATCAGATTCTTTCCCAATTAATTTTTAATTAATCATCTAAAAAAACTCGTCACTAGAACGGAATGTCCTAGGAAAATCACTTCAGATTCCTTTGTGCCTGCCGTTTATATTTATACAATACAGTCAAATGTATGACATGAAAATATTGCGATTATTATTGCGAAAATAATATTCAATGTTAACCTTTATACAAAAAAAAAGACGTAATGTAAAAACGCACACTTACATTTCAAAACAGGGTTTAGTTAGTTTCTCCTAAAAAGTTTAAAAGAAAATACAATTTTCTGGTAAACCTGATGTATCTTTAAATATTATTAATCAAAACAATTTAAATAAATTAAGTTTGTCCAAAGATAAGGATCACTTTATAAAACCTAAAAATTAAAAATAAAATGAAGGATTTTGGGTAGCATTTTCAAGAATAATTTACTACCTGTGAATGTTTTAAATGATCCTTTAAATGCAGATCTATATAGAACTTTCTAGAAAAATAATCTATTTGATTTAATTGATGATGTAGAACTTAAATTGTTCAAAATATGTGATATCGGCACGTTGGTGCACCACCACATAGAGAGAGAACTACTTAGTTAAATGATCATTTCCCGAATAAATTGATAGGTTAACAAGGTCCAATAGCATGGCCACCGCGTTCCCCAGATCTAAACCCTTTGGACTTTTATTTATGAGAACATAATTATGAACCAGCTTACTTGAGAGAATTCAGCATGCAGATAACCAGATAAGAAATGATCGAAATCAAGTGTCGTCAAATGACGGAATCTTTAGTTCGCCGATGTGAGGCATGCATTCAGAGTGGATTTTTTGAATTATTTTTATAGTCTTAAAATTTGTTAATTGGGTTAATAAAGTTAATGTTTAAACACAAATAATAATCATTGTTACAGCAACCATCATTTATCAGGCTAGTTTGATTGAAATGTGAAATTATATTTTTTAAAGTGCTTGCAACTTCTAAACAAAAAAAATGTTTGAAATTAACCCAGCTATCATCTGTCAAAGTTTGTCAAAGAACTTGTAGAACACCCTGTATAGCAGATATTCTACATTAAGGTAAATTTTTATCCCGCTTGATACGAAGAGAGAGACAAATATATTACCCTTCAATCTTCATAATTTTATGGATTTTGTATTACTTATACATTTTTTTATTTTAATCTTTCTTTCCCTATTTTTTAAATGTCTAAACCATCTTAGCAGTTTATCATCTTTTGCTGTATCTCATCATGCTTTTAGTTGTTTTCCATGGTTCGGCTTCATACGTTTAAGTAAATAATCTTCTCAAATTTATAGCAGTTTAATGTCTTGCTGTGAATACATTAATTTGTAATTATTAGTTTTTGTGAAAAGTTACGGAGGGTAAACTACGAATAGAAGCTTCCACCGCCTAAGTTGATGATATATTTCCGGTTCCTGCTTGATGATACACTTGATGCCAATAATTCCCCAATCATTACAGATGCGCATTACGGATTAATGGTTTCCGAGCTATTGGGTGAAGATGGTCTTTATTACGAATGAGGGTAAATATACGTGAAACCGTAAATAATTATTTAATTATGAAAAAGGAGTGAGATTGTGATTACCGGAAAGTATGTATATGTACGTATGTATATTAATACATACATGAAAGTATGTATAAATCATTCATTAATATAAAAACTATGATTTCATTAAAAGCTTTACGAACTTAAAAATTAACTAATTTTAATTGCAATTTTATGAGATACAGTTATGTTCGCCTTCTGTAATAGGGTTGTTGACCAAATTTCAAAAACTACATAATATAATTCTACAGGTACTAACTAGTGTGTATACACAATTAGAGATTGAGAAATGCGTCAGAACAGTTTTAAAATAATTATTTAAAACTGATTTTTTTATAACATTTCAAAACGGCTGTGACGTCATAAGGNTTAACCAGAACCAAACTTTTCTTGAATGGTATCCTGTTGCCAGGCTACTTTGCTTATATGAAATAATCTAATAATGCGTATGCTCAGTAACATTGATATAATTTTAATTTATTAATTACTATAAAAGTCAATATTGTTCTATAAATTTTAAAATATAGATTCTATAATTCTTTTAGTTTGTCACTTGGGGTTTGAAACTTCTTAAATATTTCTAATATTGCCCGAAAATCGCGCTATTTAAGGTCATGACAAAGGAGAAATTTTTTTGGCACTTATGTCCAAAGTACATAAGGTCGAAAATCGATCTTAAAAACAGTGACAAATAGGGCTGCCTATTATTTGGCGTACGTGACGTCACTACTAAAAAGGTATATTGAAAATTAGGTTTAGTAAAATAAACAAGTTTGGTGGTACAAAGTTGTTTTCATAGATCCAAATCAAATTAGAGGGCGAACTCAATTTCGTTCCATAATTCTATTTTTTCTAATAATATTATCTTATATATGCATTATACAGGGTGATTCAGTCATAACATCATCAATTTTAAGGGAAGATAAGAAAAATTAGTAGAATACGAATACGCCATTAAGAAAATTTTAAAATGCATATTTCGGCTGAAAAAAAAAATAATTTTGAAATCATTATTTAAACTTCTTTTCGGGTCACTCCTGATCGCTGACCTACAAAGGTTTATCGAGAGTGACCTACCGCATTCGGTCACTAACCTAGCTTTTATTGTGTTTTTAATTTGTAGTGAACGATAAAACGATAACGTTTTTAATATGTTTTATAATTGGATATGAGTTTTAGTTTTATGTTCAATTAATTATTCAGTTTGTAGTACGTAGTGACTTAATGCTTTTCAAAGAGTAGTAAACTAGCTACCTATTTACAATGCCAGTACAGCTAAAATAAACTCTTATGCGTTCATAGCACTTTATTAATAAAGTTCAGATCTGCTGCACTCTAATTTAGAAATCAATTGCAAAATTTCAGACGACTGGGGAAATCTGCTGTTTCGCTCCAACGTTCGAAGGCTTTGCAGTCCGTCGACCGGCGCGTTTCTTGTTGTGAAGTAGGGCACCTAGCGATATAATGAGCATAATACAGTAACGAGAATTACTGTATTATGCTCATTATATTGTTAGAAACTCTAAAAACCATCGAACAGTCTCGCTTGTCTTTATGTTTGGTGAAAAATTAAAATTAAAACGAAGTCGCAAAGGTGATTTTAAAAAAGAAATATGTTCAAAATCAAATTTCATAGCCATACACAGGGTATTTCATAAGTCGATGTCCTAACTTAGGGATTTTTTTAAATATACAATTTTAAAAAAATAGGAGAATCATAAAAATGTTTATGTATATGGCAGCTTATTTATTGTAGTGACGTTAAAAACAAGAAAAGAGGTAATTTTTTTTGAAAGTTTGAAATTAATACCTAAGTACTAACGTCGATGTATTATAGAAATGTATTTTCCAAGTATATATACGTTTTCATTAAAGTACTTTGTAGTAAAGCATTCCATGTTAAGTACGACATAATTCTCTTAGCTTTTATTGAACCAAAGATTTGAATTTCAAATGGATCAGTGGCGACCACCATACATATGCGAAGTGTTACGTGGGGCATTCATTGTTAACGTAAAACGTGCAGTTTAAACATTCCATATGCGTTGGTCGGTTACGAGAAAATCGCATTTTCTTTCTTTTAATATCTAACTTGGTGGAGTTGAATAAAATATTATTTTTCTTTGATTTTTCTGGGTCGTAACTGCTTTATAGGCACGGCATGCGTGACGACCACGCGTCATATGTGGGATTTCAAAAGTTATAAAACCGAAAGATTTCGGGCTGATGCCTTTTCTTAGACTTTCCTTGTCAAACATTGAGAATGAAGCCATACATAACGCGGATAATGAAAAGATTCTATGCATGGTATCACAGATTTTAATTAATATATTTTAATTGCTAAAGTAAAAGATACGTTTCTGGATGTGATATACAATTTGCAACATTTTATTTTAGTTCGCCAATTTTATTAAAAATGTTTCTAAAATGCATATACTAATATTTTTTAACTATTTAATATCCGACCTACTAAAGTAAAAAGAAATAATGAAAAAATCATTTATCAACTGCTGTTATAATAACCATAAGCAAGTTAGAAAATAACGAATTCACGAATACGAGTGAATACATATATGTATATGACAGTCAATGCCTAACCCTACAATACAGCTACACACTAACAAACTGGAAAAGAGTGACCTGCAATTTTGCTGGTGCTATGAAAATATGACCTCTCTCGTCGATTAGACGAGCCGATCTTTTACTGATGATGTTGTAGGAAACAACTACACTGCGGGCAAAATACAGGGTTAAAACTTTTTAATTGTCCAAAACAGCTAGCTTTCTTATTTTAACAGATATAGAAATGGTTAATTGAGCAAAATTTTATGCCGATCACTGATTCGTTTTTAAATTTTGAAAAGTCCGAATAGTTCCGAAGATATTCGAAGGAAACCGATTTTATGCTATTTCTTTTTTTAGTCGTATTTCACTTGTGTTCCAAAATTTTTGGAGAAAAATGTGAGGAATCGATTTTTTCTGTCAGTATTAACATAAACTAAAAATGTGTGCTGAACGGTAAATAACTTTTGTTTTTCTTATAGACGCCATAATGAATTTGTGCCTCATTAGAAGAAAAGGGTAATCCTCTTTATAACAATGTATATCTGTGAGGTGTTCATAAATAAATAAGCAAGATATTGAAAATAATTATAACTGATAAAAAAGTCAACTAACCATTAAAACATTTGAATGTTTTCTATATATTAGTCCTCAGAGTAGTTGTTTTTCGCAATATCCGTTAAGAATACGGATTTGTCCCATTTTACACATTTACATGAATTCCTGTAAAAAAATTTTGTTCACACTCTGCTAATTAGGATTCATTAGTACTTGTATCAGATTCTTTCCCAATTAATTTTTAATTAATCATCTAAAAAAACTCGTCACTAGAACGGAATGTCCTAGGAAAATCACTTCAGATTCCTTTGTGCCTGCCGTTTATATTTATACAATACAGTCAAATGTATGACATGAAAATATTGCGATTATTATTGCGAAAATAATATTCAATGTTAACCTTTATACAAAAAAAAAGACGTAATGTAAAAACGCACACTTACATTTCAAAACAGGGTTTAGTTAGTTTCTCCTAAAAAGTTTAAAAGAAAATACAATTTTCTGGTAAACCTGATGTATCTTTAAATATTATTAATCAAAACAATTTAAATAAATTAAGTTTGTCCAAAGATAAGGATCACTTTATAAAACCTAAAAATTAAAAATAAAATGAAGGATTTTGGGTAGCATTTTCAAGAATAATTTACTACCTGTGAATGTTTTAAATGATCCTTTAAATGCAGATCTATATAGAACTTTCTAGAAAAATAATCTATTTGATTTAATTGATGATGTAGAACTTAAATTGTTCAAAATATGTGATATCGGCACGTTGGTGCACCACCACATAGAGAGAGAACTACTTAGTTAAATGATCATTTCCCGAATAAATTGATAGGTTAACAAGGTCCAATAGCATGGCCACCGCGTTCCCCAGATCTAAACCCTTTGGACTTTTATTTATGAGAACATAATTATGAACCAGCTTACTTGAGAGAATTCAGCATGCAGATAACCAGATAAGAAATGATCGAAATCAAGTGTCGTCAAATGACGGAATCTTTAGTTCGCCGATGTGAGGCATGCATTCAGAGTGGATTTTTTGAATTATTTTTATAGTCTTAAAATTTGTTAATTGGGTTAATAAAGTTAATGTTTAAACACAAATAATAATCATTGTTACAGCAACCATCATTTATCAGGCTAGTTTGATTGAAATGTGAAATTATATTTTTTAAAGTGCTTGCAACTTCTAAACAAAAAAAATGTTTGAAATTAACCCAGCTATCATCTGTCAAAGTTTGTCAAAGAACTTGTAGAACACCCTGTATAGCAGATATTCTACATTAAGGTAAATTTTTATCCCGCTTGATACGAAGAGAGAGACAAATATATTACCCTTCAATCTTCATAATTTTATGGATTTTGTATTACTTATACATTTTTTTATTTTAATCTTTCTTTCCCTATTTTTTAAATGTCTAAACCATCTTAGCAGTTTATCATCTTTTGCTGTATCTCATCATGCTTTTAGTTGTTTTCCATGGTTCGGCTTCATACGTTTAAGTAAATAATCTCAAATTTATAGCAGTTTAATGTCTTGCTGTGAATACATTAATTTGTAATTATTAGTTTTTGTGAAAAGTTACGGAGGGTAAACTACGAATAGAAGCTTCCACCGCCTAAGTTGATGATATATTTCCGGTTCCTGCTTGATGATACACTTGATGCCAATAATTCCCCAATCATTACAGATGCGCATTACGGATTAATGATTTCCGAGCTATTGGGTGAAGATGGTCTTTATTACGAATGAGGGTAAATATACGTGAAACCGTAAATAATTATTTAATTATGAAAAAGGAGTGAGATTGTGATTACCGGAAAGTATGTATATGTACGTATGTATATTAATACATACATGAAAGTATGTATAAATCATTCATTAATATAAAAACTATGATTTCATTAAAAGCTTTACGAACTTAAAAATTAACTAATTTTAATTGCAATTTTATGAGATACAGTTATGTTCGCCTTCTGTAATAGGGTTGTTGACCAAATTTCAAAAAGTACATAATATAATTCTACAGGTACTAACTAGTGTGTATACACAATTAGAGATTGAGAAATGCGTCAGAACAGTTTTAAAATAATTATTTAAAACTGATTTTTTTATAACATTTCAAAACGGCTGTTACGTCATAAGGGGCACCTTGTAGTGAAATTATGTGAAAATGATTGCGTAAAGGAAAAAAATTGGAAGAAGACGCTCTGTCAACACCGTCAGTAGTGCCAGTCTGTCAGTAACACTGTTTTATAAAATACATATTTTCAAGTCTACGAGTAATTTTCCTTAATCTTCAAATTCCTTTAAGTATTAAGTAAAATTATTATTTAGTAATAATCATTTAATAGCATCCCTTATAATTAAAACAGAATGTGTGAATCGGGATTTGTGAAAGATACTTCGCAAATTTTACCGAAAATTGATATTTTTATGATCATGAATTGAATGTTTAAAAAGAGACGAGCGTTTTAATATTGGCGAAATCAGAGGTATAAAAGGAGTCTGGTAAGGATCAACGTATTTAACGAATGATTTTATTGTGTTTATTTATATAAAATACCTAGTTATTTATGGAAATTTATAGTGCAGTTCGGGAGTCTTATGGAGATAATACATAGGAAATTGGCTATGTGGGATGTGGAACAAAACACCACTTAAATTTTGTTGAATCCATTACAATCAGGAAATTAATAATAACTACCACAAATACTCTTAATTGATAGACTGCTGTCACTAGTGTCACTAGTGTCACTTTTGTTTAAAAATCAGGAAACAGGGCAGCAGGGTTTGATGGACAATTTTGACATATTTTCTTCTTCTTCAAAATTATGCAATAGGATCGCTACTAGTTTCTTGTTCAATTGCCCCTTATGACGTCAGACTAGTTTTTAAGTAACGCAAAAATTCATAAATGATTTCTACCACTAATTTGTCATATATTTAAAATTTGACTATACAGGCAGGTTCTTTTATATAAAATCTTTGACTCAACAACAATTTGTATATGGTTTATTTTTATAGTGGACAACCCTATTCGACACAAACTGAGGTTTTAGAAAATAAGGAACGGTCGATTTATGTTTTCAAATTGATAATAATTAAAAAATTTATTCAAGTTGATATTAAGTAAAAAAATAAAATAAAATAACGTCAAACTATCTCAAAATGTCTTTTTACCTTTTACACATCCGTTTCTCTTTTGTTATCGCATATGGACTCAGAGCCACATGGAGTGCAAGCTAGTGTGGTGAGGTCTCCCATGTATATTAAGTAGAAATCTAGTATTGAGCAGAGAATGTACGTAGAGGTTATAAACATAGACTCTGGCAGTCAAGCAGCAATTAAGGCTTTAGACACATACAAGGTAAGTTCAAAACTTGTTTGGGAATGTTTACAAATGGTGATTGAACTGGCTACCATTAATACAGTTAGAGTGTATTGGGTGCCAGGACACAAGGGTATTGACGGAAATGGGAAAGCGGATGAACTTGCTAGGAAGGGAGCCGAAACCGAGTTCATCGGTCTGGAGCCCTTTTGTGGCATATCTCCCAGCGTGGTCTGGGGGGCTCTGGACAAATGAACTGAGTCAGAACATAGGAAATACTGGGTTTTAAGGCCAGGGCAAAGCCATGCGAAGGAACTTATGAAGTGTTCTTTGCAGAAAAGAACAAATGAGTTGCTGAGCTTGAACAAAATTCAGCTCAGTAAAGTGATAGGACACAGTCACTTTAGGAAACATCTATACAGGCTAAGGCTTGTAGACAATCCGATCTGTCGAGGATGTGACTCTACGGATGAAGAAACTTCTCTGCACATCATGTGCGATTTCCCAGAATTTGCACGTAGTACAATGACACTTCTGGGAAAACCCATTCTGGAACTCAAGGAGCTGAAAATGTGTCGGCAAAGAAACTTTTGGACTTCGCACAAGACAAAAAAGACAAGACTAGTTGCTAAATAGACTTGAATAGAACATAACCACAGGTTAAGAAGAAGAAGAATTGCTATCGCTATATTATTTACTAATTAAATACGTCCGTCGACAAAGTTTATTTCAGTCGCAGGCAAGAGCTCTGATTTTATTGATTTTCTAATTGGTACATATCTTCTCGTTTCTGTACCTTCTGCCAGCTCTTTCTGTTTTTTTTTTTTTGTCAAAAGGAAGATATTTAGCCTTCCAGTAAGTAAATTAATTTTTAAACACTTTCGTCACTATTAAAATCATCAGATTCTAAACCTCCCCTCCTCTGTAGTTGTTCGTTCAACAGCATAACTTTGTACTTCCTGTACCCGTATAGGCTTCTAAGTGCTCCGATTGCATGCCTGTCATTTGTCAGTATCTTAATAAGGACAACTTTGTTGTTCTGTTTGTATCCCTACTTTGTGTACTAACTTCAGAGAATATAGTT
Source organism: Anoplophora glabripennis (assembly GCF_000390285.2). NCBI lineage: Eukaryota > Metazoa > Arthropoda > Insecta > Coleoptera > Cerambycidae > Anoplophora > Anoplophora glabripennis. The sequence continues at coordinate 1,279,435 of NW_019416238.1, forward strand.
TGATCATTTTTCTCTTCAAATATTTTTTTCTCTTCAAATATTTTTCCGCACAGCGTTTAGATTTTTTTTTTTTCATTTTTCTTCGTAGACCGGCACAACAGCAAAGTGTAATAAAAAATGAACAGACAAAAATTGAAAGAATTTCTTTCCGAAGGAAAGAAATAATTAAAATTTTATAACACCTATTTTATGTATATCAGCAAATTCAACAGCTTCTGCCGCAATTGTTATTGTTAATTGATATACGCTATACACGTAAGCCATTTTTGACACTTGGAAAGGTACTATAGGTAATACCAACTAAAATCGGATTTCAGTATTCGGAATCGCCTAGGGCCACGTGGAGAGAGAGCGTTTGCGTACAACGCGAATGAAGCTAGAGACTACAGTAGCCCAGTGATGTAAGGATTTTAAATACTACAACTTCAATAAATTCTTTATCGGAAACTATAAGGATCTATTTTCAAATTTTTGCGGGTAAGTTGTGAATCACCCTGTATATTGCCAAACCCAAACGTACGTCTAGGACTTAAGCCTGTGCTACTATTTTCAATGTTGTTGATACCAAACTATTCGGGAAAGTTTATCTCACTAACTGCTTTCATGATGATGAACGCTCATATTAATCACGTCCATAAGATGTAACTGTATCTCAACTTTTCTATTTGATCTTGGGGATGAAACCCATTCAAATCAAGTTCTATTTTGAAAAACATATAAAACTATTTATTTTTTTAATTTTTTATTTAAAGACAGGAAATTATAGAAATAAATAATTATATTTTGTATTCCAAACATACTAAATACATCTTTTAAATATTAAACAACCCGTTTGGAGTTGGTCATTTTGGTAGGTCTCGCGAAAAGGTATTTTGAGAGCATAAATAAAATTGTCCAGAATTTACAACCGATTACACACAAAAATATTGTCTCTGCGGGATTACACAGCAATAATTTGTTTTTATATAAGGATTCCCAATATGTAGCCAATGAATTCGACAAGTTAATCACCGAATCTTGCTGTAGACTGGTAGCAATTGGGGTTAGAGTCTGCTCCAGATATCTTTAAAGACTATTTGTCCCACAGAGGGCAAAGATTCGAAATAAATAAGTTGTGCACTGAATCAAACGTAATACTATTGACATCTTAAAAGAATGAAAGAAGAGTCACTTGTTTGGAATAAGAAATCAAAATTTTGATCACAAAATACAATTGCATAATAATATTATTATGTATTTAATAAAATATTTTTGCATATTTTCTTATTAATAGTAACCATATGCGAAGGTTATAGTATATCAATAAATCCTCAATTAATGTTTTGTATTCTTATTTTCCATTCAGATTCTATTATACAACACCGTGTCCACCTAGTGCGCGTAAGTCGCAATATCTAGGTTAATAAAAGATATAACTTAATTTTTTTTCTACAGAGTTGCCTACTTTCCCGAGCTGCACAAAATGATAATATATTTGCATATACAGGGAAGGGTGTTTAGTTTTTCCTGGGCAAGTACCAAATTAATTTTTTTTTAATGGAAACCTATATTTTTTATGGCATTATCGAATTCTACGTGAAAAATTAACGGGACTTTGTATTATGACCCCTATTAAAATATTGATAGTTTTCCAGATAATCGACTATTCATTTTTTTTCTTATGTTTCGTCACTCCACATAATTATGATTGTATGACAGCTAGAAATTATTTTTTTTCATGAACTGTAGAGTGAAGATGGCTCTTTCAAAAAACGTATCAAAAGTTGACCTGCGATATACAGGGGGCAAAAAAAATCGTGCCAAACCTGATAATTTAAAATTGGAAAAATATTGACTTTTTCAAATAGAATACCCTGTCTTTTATGATTTCATTAGATGCCTTTCTGTTAGTGATGTAACGAATACCAGTTTTTAAGCATTTGCGAATGCGAACAACTGTCGTTGATATTCGCGAATGCGAATGCGAATACGAATATTCAGGTTTTAGTTTTAAATCTAGTGCCCTTTATCTATTATTCAAAATATGCCGCGCGCGACGCACATAATATTTTCGGTGACAGCGTCGTTAGAGGCCAAAGAAATTAGCGTTGTTAAGTTGGTAAAACGGTATTTTTGTATGATTGGAATTTTGTTTTGTTTTCGCTACCGGCTCAGATGAGTTTGTGAATTGTGAGGTTAGACTGTTGTTAGTTATTTCTTAACGTGAGTAAATCAACTTCTAGTGAAATATGGACTTATTTTACGATTTGCGATGCTGAACGAACCTAATATTGTTTTCACATTCTGTATTTTTCTTTCACGTTCATATTCGCAAAAGTTATGAATTTTTGAAAAAATTTATATTTTAGAGATTTTTCAGGATTTTCTCTGTAAAAAATGAACCGATCGAGTCGCACAAACAACCATTTTATAGGTTTTTTATTGTCCACAAAAGTCCTGTAAGACGATTCCATTATTATTTGTGAAGATATTATCAAAAACCAAAAGAATGTCATTTTTTGCAGTTTTTGTTGTTTGAAAAAAATGTTCACGACTTTGCTGGGGAAATAACTTGGGTTTTCATTTACTAAGTATTTTTCAAGAGGAATACATGAAATTTGCTGTAATATTTTAGTGCAAAAACAGTCTCTTTTTTTCGCTCTATTGGTTGGCCTACTAGTCAATTTCCGTAACTCATTTGTTTTTTTTTAAATATTAACTACCTTGACAGCTTTATTTAGATATACAGATGTGCTTGTGTAAGATTTTAGGAGGAAAGTAACACTGCTAGTCAACCATCAACCTTCCCAAACTCCTCTTGACGATCTGCTGGATTGTCACTTTGCAGACGGTAAAATAGGACAGTAGAAATAATCTTTTTTTAAGGAAGAAAAACGTGACATGGCAGGTCGCGCAATAACGCTCATGTTAAGTAAAACTATATTGGAAACAAAAATGTCAGTTCTCTTTTTTTGTTAGGGTGAAATTTTTTTGGTGTCCGTCATAATTTATGTATGGTATCATCATTGACCTAGTAGGTATTATGTTCTAGTTCTCAGTTTTAGTTGCACATATATAATTAATTCTACTTATGAGGTAAAATTATAAATTTATGTGGTTAAATATTACTGTTATCCCATTTCATACATCCCATTTCGATGCCAGTCAGAAGAATATATTAGAAACTACCAGAGAAAGAGAAAAATTAGTGGCGGATTCTCTGGCTAGATTGGAAAATGTAACTCGTCAGATATTTAATTGACACTGAACGATAATAATTTTGAATTATCATCCACTTCTGTATCTCTGTCGCTAAATAAATTAGACGAAAAATTTTCCGAAAGGAACTTTTCATTTTAAGTATTTTTGTTGAATCTCATCGTTACTGAGCTACAAAGCAACCTTATAATTATTTTTTAATGAGATTTGTTGCTTTATGTCTAGAAAGAAATTTCTTGTTATTTTCTAATGACACGTCGTAGTTAATGCTAGAGATATGGGAAATACGTCTTCTTTATGAAATTACAACAAATCTTCTTTTATAGAAGATGTGTTTTGATTGAAATTAATTTACTAAGTATGGCTATAAAAAAAAAGAAGAAATCTTCATAAAAAAATAATTTTATAATATTTGTAAAAATGAATTGTTGTCACAAACACAAAATATGCCTCAGCTCATATAAATACTCGTACTTCATATTTCCCACTTTACAATTTCAATAACCAAGTCAACTGTTTTTGTTTCTTTGCTAATTTGAATGTAATATGGCTTCAATTAGCAGCACCTAACTACATAAATACGAAATTATTTCTTTTACTAAAATCACCTTTTAATACAGTTTGATTTTTTTAAACTTATGAGTGACCAAATCTATTTAGTCATATAAGTATTTCCCGTTTTTGATGAAAGAAGTCAAAAAAAGTACTCGTAACACAATAAACAACGAATGTATTTTAGTTTACTGTAGAAAGATGATGAATTATTGATGTCCTAATTATTCATTTGCAAAGACTAATCACGTAAAAAATAGGTGCTGTAAGGAGATGTTTTTGACTTCATTTGATTAGATTTTCTAAGATTAATATTTTTGAATTAGTTTAAATTAAAATAATATCTTTAAAATAGAGTAAAAAACAGTATTATTTAACTTGAACTTGACTCAATTTCAGGTAATGAAAATAAAATCAAGCCGTAAACCTCTTGATATAATTTATTATCGTAGCAGCAATTTTCCTTAATAAAAGTGTGAGTAAAATATCACCACTTTATGCAGATTAACCATTAATATTCATCATTAAACTATTATTCCAAAGACTGTCATTAAAATGCTAAATTATTAACACGTTTGATTCCGCCTACTATAAATTTCATACAGTGAACGCAAACATTACTCAACTATTTTTATTAAACACCGCTTTGAGAAGGCTATGTCATATCTAGCTGAAACTTTGAAATTAAAAAGCTTTTTACATATATTTTAAACCCTTTGATGTTTATACATAAATATTCCTATGAATCTTTTAAGTTGCCATCATTCATGTTTTTTGCTAAAACAAAGATTGCATATTCAAAAGATGCATTTACATAGTGAAAGGCTTCAGGGGCCTTACCAGTGTGAGAGAAGTTATGCACATATGCGCCGTATGATAACTGTACAAGTTTTTACTTTCAACTTCAAATTATTTGCTGGTTCATGAGCCTTATGACAAAATGCCTGAAATTAGAAAATTTGAGAACAACGTAAGTAACACAAATATTTTTTGACTTATAGTTAAGTTGTTTATTTTTATAATATAGGAAAATAATTCAAAGTTTCTATTTCTGTGCTAGATTAGATAAAATAAATGAAAATTTTTCAACAGTTACTCTTTTTAATTCTATAACCTGTCGGAATTCAGAAAAACGTATTTACTAAATGTGACTCGTTCGAAAACACTATAAATTCAATTGTTTAATACCATTTGATTTTGCACTCCCCAATTTTTTATGTAAAAATTTAACACGCTGTATATTATTATATGATTTGATGTTATTTAATATTTTTTAAATTTACAGAAAGTGCAGTTTTCATCGTAGAAATTTATATCAATTTCATCAATAACCTAAAAAATCAATATTATAATATTTTTTAAAAATCTGGCAACATTTCATAATTTTTCGTAACTATTATAGAATAGTCTCCAAATTTTTGTAAAAGCTTATCATTAATGTCTTGTCTCAAACTACCTATCAATAATAGAGTTATTGTTAACAGTTAGAGTATGTAGAGTACTTGTTTTAAAATTGGCAAGATGGCTTTGCGTTATTCCAATGAAGAAAAATATTACTACTGCCCAGATATTATTATCTCTTTCATAATTCTTAGCATGTACCTTTTCAAAACCTCCAAACGTAAAATAAATTGAGAAAAATATATTTCATTTGATAGTTGCCTTTCGGGATAATTCAATACAAGTGTTTAAAGCCACAGTTGCTCTTCTATTGTTTTTAATAAAGCACTCCAACATATCACAATTTTCTTCATTGGAATAACGCAAACCGTAATTTTTCACTCAACGTCATAACAAGAATAATACGCTTTTACAAAAATTTGAGACTATTCTATAATAACGTCGAAAAATTATGCGGTGTTGCGTTGCTAGATTTATTAAAAATATTAAAATATTGATTTTTGAGGTTATTGTTGAATTTTTTTCTTATTTATCATTGAAAAGTCAAAAAATGGTATATTTGCTCAGCTTAAAATTCAATACAGCGCCCATAAAAAAAAAGTTGATGATGTTTTCTCGCAACCGAAACGTCGTAATGGAAGTCTAAATATACAGTGAAATTCTTGTTGTGACAAAGTGTTTTCAGATTTTAACAATTCCTCTAAATAAAAAAGTTACAGACGATTTTCGAAAACGCCATATTACCTAACTATTTTTCAAAATAACTCAAAATCCTGAAGACTTAGGACCGATCATTAAGTTAGCAACAGAACTGTCTAAAATGTTCCCCATTTAACCATTTTCCTATATCTTATAGTTTCCAAGAAACCAATACATGCATCACCAAAATGGTCCACACTGTATATATACCGGGCGTTCCGAAATGAATGCAACAATTCACAGATTCTTCACAGATTCTTAGACAAATTTAGGGGACACGTATTTTTTACTTTTCCCAAGTGACCCCCTCTATCGGAGGTACAGCCCCCTGAAATCCGCCTCTAAGGGTTGTCTTTTTTTTATATCTCAGAACCCTGTTGAGAATCACTAAATTTGCTACGCTTTTTGGCGGAGAACCCCCTTAAGACACATTTTCGTGAACCCCTTTGTCTCTGGAGCCAAAAAAATTTGGTCGCATATTTGAATTTCTTAAAAATTATTAGTTCTTTAGGAAGCCATTGAATTTAAAAAGTTTCTTCTTTTTTGATTCTTTTTCGTAAAATGCAATGTTTCGGGAAAATGGCAAAATGTAAGCGAATGCATACTCGCAATCGTATAAACCAGATAACAAATGCATCAACGTAAAGAAACATTTATATTTTTCTTAAAAATATAAACAGTGCTTCATTAAAGTCGTTTTAATTTTAATTAGAGTCTGTACAATATTTGGTGAGATAGAATTCCAAGAAGACCCCTGCGAGTCTTTCTTGGAATTAACCGCATTTAACTCCCGATGTAGAAAGATATTGGCGGCGTGGTGTTGACCATAGCAGCTTGCAGTACATACTGTGTTTTGCAGTTACAAAGACTGTTTCTTCGGTTCCTTTCTTGGTTTTATATTTCAATAAATACTGTATGAACTGTAATTAAATATGGTTCTGAATATATTGCTGTCGGAAAAAATCGCCAATAATGTATTTGTCTTCAACACTCATATTCGTATTTTCATCTCCTTCATTATCACATCTACCTGCAGATAAAATAAATGTATTTCAATTAACGGTAACGCGGTAGCGGTAGCGGTAGCGGTAGCGGTAGCGGTAGCGGTAGCGGTAGCGGTAGCAGTAGGAGTAGCAGTAGCATTAGCAGTAGCAGTAGCAGTAGCAGTAAAGGCATAAAGGACAAATATTATGGAACCCCAATTGTAGAATTGAAGAAATGTTACAAATAATTACAGATGCTATTATGAGAGGTTTTGTTGTTTCTAATTTCGTATATAGACCATTAAAGAAACAACGAAACATATTCTTCCACATACCTATGTCAATTTTTCAAAAACAAATTTTTATTTTCATCAAGGTTTACTAATAAGCTTAAGATTTATATAATAAAAAGACACACGTTGACACAAGCTTCCATAATGAACTCTACAATAGAACTAATTAACTGAACTAGCAATTTTTCCGCTTATTACAAAAAATAAACTGGATAAAAAAGCATATGTACGGTCGCAACTATGCACGGTATAAGTCGCTGACGATTTCTCTATAAACTTCACAATTTTGATTTATTATCAATTAGGTTATTTAAAACTCTTATTCTACCTTTTAGACCCAGATGAACTTTTTAGCCCCCTTAATGTTTATGAAATTCTTTCTGTTGACTGAAAGATATATGCTAACTGTAAGCTCGAAATTTTTTTATTGTGTTGTTATTCCGTTCTATAATATGTAAATATTAGGAGGTGGTTTTGCCCATAAGATATAAAATTATTTTATTTATTATTTTATTCTTTGTGATTTAGAAAAGTATTATTTTACATTTTAGTAATTATTTGTTTTCTCTTATTTTAAAGCTGTAAACATTTAAGTGAAATATTACATGTAACCTTAATATAAATAGTAAGATTTTGGCCGTGTGCTACAAAAAATATATTTTTTTTAATTTTAACCGAGTAGTCGAAGTAAAATATTAAGTTTTCGATAAATCGTAGCTATTCGCCCACCAAATACGAAATCCATAAGCCAACTGATATAAGATCCTAGAAAATTTAATTCTATCGATGGGAGAAATATCTGCGATATTTTCTGAATATTTTTCCATAAAATTTGCTCTTGTTACAGGTGTACCTGGTCGGACACATGGCTCCCGGATCGAACGAGCGACAAAGGGGAGCTTTCCTCCCAACCCACATAGCTTATTCGGACCATCACAATAAGAGATATTTGAAAATTGTGCGCAAATATGCTGGCATTATCGTAGGCCAATTCTTCGGGCATTTACATTCGGATACGTTCAGGGTGATTTATGGGGAGAATGGTAAGTTAAAATAGAATTTAAATCTGTTTTTAAAGGAGGTAATAAATTATTAAAGAGGCGTAGGTTGATTTATGAAATGCCACATACAGCTTAATGCGTATATGTGAACGTTTGAAAAGTGGTCTATCATAATTTTGGATTGTCTCAGATGGCTCGATGTCACAGGTTTATTTTTTCTATTATAATTTTAAATCTATTCTTACATATAGTCAGTAAAAAATTGATTAAACTTCATTAACCAGTGTTGTTTTTCAAAGAATACACTGAAAAAAACAATTACTTTCTATTAAAGGAATCGGTTGTTTTGAATGCAGTTAGTTTACATTTATGCTAGTTACATTGAGATAAACCAGTTACATTCAATACAAGTCATTTGATTTGTTTGAATTAAAAAATGAAACAGTTTGCAACAGATTTGTCTATAATTAACAAATTAGATTTAATATAACCATTTATGATTTTAGAATATTTGTTAGGCGAATTAAAAGAATAAATTTTTAATACAAATTTATATTCGTTTTTATTTAATAAATATTATTTTATATTGGCCTATCTAACGTTACAATTAAACTTTAAAGGAAAATTATTCCAAATATATAATTTCTTAAATGTGAACCAGCTGGTTATAAAAGTAAAATTTTTATATAGTTTAAAACTAATTATCAGTTCAATAGTAAAATATATTATTTACAAATTATTCCAATCACATGACCAAGTTGTGTTCTCCCCTGACAATCGTATCTTCGCCATCATGGCGACTATGTGTGCAAGGTGCCTGTAGTGTATTGTGTAGTTCAGTAGGCTAGTATGGACCTCGGTATGGACTACGAGTATATCAAAAGGTAGTGTTCTTAGATCATATTCATAATATAGCATGTGCATATAGTTACAGAGTGCTGTGTGCTGTGTTCCGTTTACTCATCATTAAAATGAATGCAGAAACTGTGGAAGTTAGGGTCAAACAAGTAATAATCGTCAAAATGTCAGTTTTAAATATGGACATAGTGTTGCTGTTGTAGTTTCATAAATTTATAATAAAATCCAATTTAACAATCCGCCAATTATTTTTAATCATTAAACTGTCAACAACTATGACAAGTAGTTTTGATCGATATATGTATGTATATAATAAGTTCGGAAAATACAATTCCTAAAATTAATTTTTAGCAAAAATGAAATGTTCGAATAAAAGTATCGTATATACTCGTATGTGCTTCTCTATTAGTAGATCTCAACACTATGTACAATTTCAAAAATTATAAACTTAGTTAGATAAGTTATCTAATTATCAGTTTAATTAAATTAGAGAAAGTACATAATTTTGAGACTAATCAAGAAAGAAATACGTCCAATTTTAGAGAAAAAAACAATTCACTTTTTATAAACCATTCATTTATTAATATTAAAATAACCTATTTTCACTGAAAAACTGTTAGTTCACATTAAGCTAAGATATATTTCTATAATAATCTTATGTCATCTACATCTTAAAATATGTAGATTAATAATAAAGAGGCGAAATGTGATATTACACTAGAAATAAATTAACATTCAAATAAGATTTATTATAAAACTATGAACTTATTATTAGTTACTTTTCACAATATATATGCTAGGCAATATCCAAAACTAGGATTAGTTCATGGCAAACGATATTTATTTAGTCCAAATAAATCCTTTTTTCAGTGTACCTGCGTACCAATAAAATAAAACATTGGAAAAAAGGCTACACATAGACTGGATTCCAATGCAGATAAACGTACATGTGCTTCAAGATTTTGAATCGTTAGGGTCGATGTGTACGCATCATCAACGTGGTTCCGATCAATCGAATGTTTTTAAATGCATCTGAAAATGGTTTCGAGCAACTGGTTTGCTTCTGTTTGCGAAATCGAGATTTCAACGTAGGTACACATGCACATTTTTTGCCGTCTGGTTTGATCTGTACTATACTTTCAACCAAAGCCACATGTGCTGATTGGCTTGCATTTAAACCCAATCATTGATATTTTACGTCATCTGCATACAGATATAATATTTTTCTGACAATAATGAAACTGAAAATTTTCAGGGCCTTGGGTTTATTTTAAAAGTGTTTGGTATTGAAACTTTTGCAACGACTAATCATTTTGGCACTAATAGCTATTACTTTTTACTGGAATCAAAATGATGTCATTTATTTCTGTGTTAAGTTTCTGTGTGATATGAGAAAACATGTATACAAATCAAGAAAAAGATCGAATAGTTAGAGCATACTTTCTTAAGAAGGAAACGGTGCTGCTGGAAAAGGATGGTATCATGGATTATTCCAACCAAAAAGTACCAAATGAGAAAATGTTTGTAAAACTGGTTCAACATTTAAATGATTATGTATGCTCTTTCTAAAATTCTCTATCTCTCTCTTAAATTATGAAATTTGACAATATATGTTGTAATCTCCAAGTATGTATGCGCTTCCAGCTAATAAGCGAGGTCATATTAGCCTGTCCAGCGACGGCGTATGAAAACTACAAAATAAAAGATTAAAAAAATCAGTTTTCACATTTAAGAAAATAAACTTACAACTATCTAATATTTACTGATAGCAGGTACATAAATATGACCCCCATTCAATATTCCATTCGGTATATGACTTTAAAACAGAAGATTTACTATTTCGTCCTAAATAATTCGTCTGGAATGAGTTATTAACCCTTTTGACTTAGGTTGCGGGCTGTTTCTTTCTGCAAAAAAGTATGTGAGAAATATTATAATTATTCTTATATACCTACTATTATACCATAGCGACATATTTTCACCTCAAACCGATCACCCCACCTACACAAAAATTGACTTGACCGATTTAGGCGTATAAGGTCTTAAAATGTTCTACTGTTTCGGCTTTCAAAAGAAAAGGCGTTTTGCGAAATTTAATATGGTGGATCAAATATGGCCCCTACAAAATTCACTCTTCATAGTAAATTTAGGAAAAAACATTGATAACATGTTCCAAAATATGGGGAATATATCCCCAATGCATATATTACACTGTTTTGGGCCCGCTGATTACGAGTCTATGATCGGAAAATTCGAAATTCAAAATGGCGGATTCAATATGGCTGATATAAAACCCATATAACAGTACCATAACGATTTCAGGTCACTTGAAGGTTAGAGTCCGGGAGCTTTTAGAATCTCTGATAACAAATTTGACATTGCAGTTTTGAACCAATATGGCGGAAGAGGAACCCCAACTATCCTTCTTTGCGGCAAAAAACGATTATGTCTGGAGTTTTTAGGAAGTGAGATTACAAATTTACCACTGAAATTTTAAAATTCAAAATGGCGTACGAACCCCGAACGTTCTCCTTTTCGGCAAAAAAACGATTACAGGTCACTTAGATCACTGAAAGGAAATAGTCTTGAGGTTCTTAAGAAATCTGATTACAAATTTGCCATTAGATTTTTAAAATTTAAAATGGCGAACATGTTCCTCAACTACCCTTTGAAGTAAGAGGATAGATTCACTCACCAACTATAATTCAAATGGAACAGGCGTTTATCCCACAATTGAATGAAACATTGACTATTAAGCGATACTCCAACACTTCAAAATCATTGAGAGAAGTATGCTATGAACTCAGTGTTACTCATTCATCACCACTGAAAATACCTCGAACAAGAAGTCAAAAGTTATAATAAAGCTGTAAAAATTATTTTATTAGCGCCAAAAAATCGATGGCGACTTTTTTGGACATGGATTAGGCTTTTTACCTCAAATGAGAGATAGTTGAGGAACATGTCTACCATTTTCTAATCAAACTTCCTAAAAATAGACTATTTCCTTTCAGTGATCTAAATGATCTGTATTCGTTTTTTGGCGACAAGGAGAAGATTCAGGGTTCTTCAAATGCCATATTGGATCCGCCATTTTGAGTTTTAAAACTTAACTGGTAAATTTGTAATATCACTTTCTAAAAACATACATTACTTTATGTGAGATGTAATCGTTTTTTATCAAAGAAGCAAAAAGCCCCCGGATTCTAACCTTCAAGTTATCTGAAACCGCCATGGTACTGTTATATGGGATTTATGTCCGCCATTTTGAATTTCGTATTTCGTTGGTAGATTCGTAATTGAGGATTATATTCTCCCATTTTTGAAAATGTTATCAATGTTTTTTCCTAAATTTACCATGAAGAGTGAATTTTGTAGGCGCCATATTTGATCCACCATATTGAATTTCTCAAAATGAAAGTTTTCTTTTGAAAGCCTATTAAAAGACGAACATTTTAAGACCTTATACGCCCAAATCGGTCAAATCAATTTTTGTGTAGGTAAGATGATCGGTTTGACGCGAAATGACCAACAAATTATAAAATTAAAATTTTTTTTATTCTCTTAATAATTCCATTGAGTAAAATATTCTACATCATATTTTTTTGATTTTTTTAATTAACTTGTTTTAGTGACATATATTTAAAAAATATTTAGATGAAACTTAGTACTGTAAAATTAGGTACGTAACTGCTAAAAAGAGATATATAATATTATTTATAATGCAGTCGTCATAAATTAGTTGTAGATTTCCTTTGTTACTTATCTAAGTTTTCTTTATTTACTTCATAACTTATGATGTTGAAACACGCGGTTGACATGTTTTTTGTTAAATATTATTAGTTATATACATTATTGGTCCTTGTCTTCTTCAAAATATTTCCTTACCCTATTCACACACTTCTCCCAGCAGTATTTTCATTTCTTCCAAACAGTCCTGGATGGCTCCATTTAAAATGGCCTTTAAAGTCTTTGACGAATTTGCTCTGATGTCATCAATAGTCTGAAAGCGGCGTCGTTTCAGCACTGAAAATTGAGTGTGCGGGCGCATGTCATGGTGCAAGAACCATGAGTTGCCTCGCCACAACCCTCTCTTTTTGCGGATTTTGTTTTTTCACATAACCGTTGTAAAACGCCTTGATAGTATACACGATTATCTGTTTCATCTCGAGGCAGGAACTCAAATTGCAGAATTCCATTAAAGTTTAAAAAAACAGTGAGCATCACTTTGACATGGGATCATGACCGACGTGCTTTTGAGGCGTGGAGATCCATTGTAATGATTGAACTTTTGTCTCAATGTCGTAGCTGCAAACCCAGCTTTCGTATCCCCTTATGATCCTTTGAATAAATGTTTCATTGTGATTGGATTATTCAAGGACAAACGTCCATATGATTTTCTTTCTGTTGTTCAGTCACCAAACGAGGAACAAATTTTTATGCAACTCGATTCATGGTCAATTTTTCAGTCAAAATTTCATGGCATGACCTAATTGAGATGCTAACCTATTCTGCAATTTCTCTGATAATTAATTGGCGAATTGCCCGCACCAGATCATTGACTTTCCGAACGTGGGAGTCATTAGACATTCCTAGTCTAGGATCACCTTCAATTAACTAACGATCACATTTAAATCGTGAAAACCATTCGTAACAGTGTGTACGACCCAGAACATCATCTCCGTGAGCTTGTCTCAAAAGTTGAAACGTTTCCGTGAAAATTTTCCCCAGTTTCACGCAGAATTTTAAGTTTGATCGTTGTTCCAGAATATCGCACATATCAAAAATCATCAATAACATTTAAATACGATGCACTTAAATAACAATATCACGAAAACTGAATGAGATATCAACAAGCTAACATGTGGTTACAACGGAGGTTATGCGTAACGCAATGCTGCCAACCGCTTATCACTAAATATCTCCATTAGCGTGTAATTCAAAAAGTTAGGTTATTTTCTGATCAGATCTCGTATTTATTTATAAATGAGACTACTGTAAAATATGCATATTTTAGTTTAATGTTAGCACTACTTACAGAAGTTCAGAATTCTTAATTTAGTTTATTCGCAACTTACACTTAACTTTGGTAATTTAGATAACTCTTTAATACGTTAAGTTGGAGACTCAATATTTAGTATTCTCTTGAAAAAGTTTCTAGGACAATAAGCAAGAATTCTGTAGTAAATATCTGTTTTGCAATTTTATTGCAAGAACTTTAGTATAGCACGGTTCGTCTGTTACTCTATTTAATGACGGTTTTCAATTAGACGCTATTACGAATACACATAGCTTTACTATCATCATAATTCTTAAGACTGATCTAATTTATCATTTGATAATAATACAATACGAGTTTATTTCAGTGCCTATGTAATTTTAAAATAACGAATATATTTATCTTCCAAACAATATAACGGTGTAGAGAATAAATTTGAAATCAACAATGCTCCGTGTGACCTGAAATTACTAATTAGCTACACATAGCTCAAAGAAAGTAGTCAGTTCCACGTATCACACCACCAACCTACATATTTTGGCCTCGAATCGAATCTACCATGAGAAATACTCCAACACCGTTCAGTTTTTAAGTAGCCAAAAACCACCAATAAAATCTAAGCAGCAGATAAGCCTTTGAATTCAGTAGGTTTCTCCTTAGCATAACCCTGAAAACGAGTATATTTGTCATGTTCCTGAGGCTTATTCATATTTTGGGCATCCAAAGACTTGTCACCCCTCAAGACTGTAATAGTAACAGAAAACCGTTGTTAAAACCTAAAAATCAGCTGAATTTATACATTCGGCGGACGGTAGGTACTAATATTCGGAAAATATCATAAAACTAAGCTTTTCCTGATTCGGCTTTTAGCTAAGGTTGACGGCTATTCGGTAAGGAAGGACGAGTGAGTAAGTCCGAGAGGAAAAAAGCCGACCCTCGGAGTTTCAGGAAAAGGGTTCCTAGAACAGGCGGGAAATTGCCGACGCTTTATTCTTGGACGGACGCGGTCACGGAAGCTCTAGGAACAGGCGGGAAATTACCGACGCTCTTTTCCCAGACGGAGGGATAAGGGGAGAGGAACCTTGGTAGGAAAGGGCCGGTACCAAGGGGTTAATAGGACTTATTTCGTGCTGAGGAAATTGTCCATCAACACTATTCTCCTTTTATGTGAGGAGGTCGGCGTTTATAGCCGACTGGTGACGTAGATAAACTGTTCATCGAATAATAGTATTCAGACCTACAATAAATACAAAATTCAATTCATACATTATCAACATAGAAAAAGACAATCGTTCATCGGATATCTAGCAGTTAACTTAATAAAGGTTCGTTACATCATGGTACGATTCACTCGTCCAAACCAACCATCAGATATATCCTGGACATACGAACACAAAATGAGTCTTGTAATTTAATGGATTCCAGAAACCTCCTACTGGCTGAAGTCAGAAAATATGCTTCAACTTTAGTTGGTAGTGGTTGAGAGTGGTTTTGTGCCTTAAGTCTGTCTCTAGTTATTCCAGTTGTAAATGAGTCGACTAAATTGACTTAATTATAAAACCAACGCAAAGACTGCAGTAAATCAAAACAGAGGCTTTTAGTTTTTCCTTTTGTGTAGTTCTTTTTGATATTCAAATGATCGACGTAGAAGGTTTCCTTTTATCTTTTTTCTTTCATAGGTACAACCAACTTAAACATTCAGCAGTCATATATCATCATATATTCTTACTGATTATTGTTAAAATGAAAAAAAAAGATATATACATTCTCTACATAGATCGAAGATAAAAGAGAGTGATATATAAGGAAAAAAATAATAGAAACCCATTGATTTGATTTATTGCTCCCTGCAGATGTAATANTTTATCTTTTTTCTTTCATAGGTACAACCAACTTAAACATTCAGCAGTCATATATCATCATATATTCTTACTGATTATTGTTAAAATGAAAAAAAAAGATATATACATTCTCTACATAGATCGAAGATAAAAGAGAGTGATATACAAGGTGTAACTGAAATAAGTATTCAAAATTTCTGAGCTTGTAAAACAAGTCGAAAAATGGCGAAAACTTTAGTACAATTTTTGTCAGTGGCGGCTCCTAAGGGAGCAACGCTCTCCTAAAGGGATAACCTCGGAAACAGTTTTTAATGGGTAACATCCAAACGGCTCGACATTAAGTCACGAAATTTTGGTGAGATATTAACCTTGACGTGCTTAATAAGTCTCATAAAATACATTTCAAAATTTGTTACAGGGCGTGAGAAAATGCAGGACCCAGGGACAAATTTAATCATATGTTTTTTGTAGTCAATTTTTTCTAGTTCCTGACTCGAAAATATTGAAATTTGAAGTATTTAACATAAAAAAGGTCCTCTTGTTAAATTTCACTAGGATGTGCCGTTGTCCAGTAAAATCGATTTCAATCATTCCCAATGTGCTCCAAATTCAACTTTCATTACATAGCAAAATAAATTAATTGCAGTGTGCCATGGGGAAAACAGCTAGTCTGACAGTTAACAGAAATGTCAAATATTTTTAACACTCTTAATAGTAACAAATAAAAATATGGTGATATAAATAAAAGCTAAAAAATAGATACACATGAGATTACTTATTAAATTATTGTAAGCGGCTGAAACTTTTACGTAACATTTTAACAGATTTAAACCATTTAGTTTAGTTTAAACAAATTAACCAAATATGTTAATTTCTTTAGCAGAAAATGTACCCTAGTCAAGAAGACAGACTAGATTCAACTTTCAAAATGTCCGCCGTTTGTCCTAATGCACGCACGTAACCTGTTTTCCAAAGAAAACATGTTCCGGTATAGTTTGTGCTCCACATTGAGTTCATTAAATGCATTTTCTATACGCTGACGCAACTGTTCCTCAATGTCAACAGCTTGGAAATGCACTTTTTGTTTCATTTGACTCCTCACGTTAAAATCCATTGGGTTGAGGTCCGGTGACCGTGGAGGTCAATTTATGGCAGCATCATTTCCTCGGCCAATCCAGCGATTTGGGAAGTGCTCGTTTAACCACTGTCGACATTGACGGTTGAAGTGAGGAGGGGAGCCGTCATGTATGTACCATAAGGAACCTCGTCTTACCAAAGAAATATCCTCTAAAAGTTCATACAATCTAGTAGACAAAAATTGATGGTACATTGCTCCGGTTAAATTTCCAGGCATGATGTGATATCCAAATAGATTATTTCCTAATGCAGCCCAAACATTTATTTTAAATGAATGCTGATAATTTGTTCCTTTTTAACGTACCCCGTTCTCACAAACGCCTTTCTGTGCAAAGAAATGTTTTGTAACTGGGCACATTTCTGTTGGGAAACTTTTCACCGTATCGTTGTGCGGCTGCTCTTGCGCTTCCATGACATTCACTTAACGTCAAAAGCATATCTACATACTCAGAAAATGTATACTGTTGCATTTTTAAATTATTTGATATTTTTATTTACTATAAAACGGCACTGCGAATACTCAAATGACACAAATTTGAAACTAAAAATACTTGACATTTCTGTTAACTGTCAGACTAGTTGTTTTCCCCATGGCACACTGCAATTAATTTATTTTGCTATGTAATGAAAGTTGAATTTGGAGCACGTTGGGAATGATTGAAATCGATTTTACTGGAAAACGGCACATCCTAGTGAAATTTAACAAGAGGACCTTTTTTATGTTAAATACTTCAAATTTCAATATTTTCGAGTCAGGAACTAGAAAAAATTGACTACAAAAAAGATATGATTAAATTTGTCCCTGGGTCCTGCATTTTCTCACGCCCCTGTAGCAAATTTTGAAATCTATTTTATGAGACTTATTAAGCACGTCAAGGTTAATATCTCACCAAAATTTCGTGACTTAATGTCGAGCCGTTTGAATATTACGCATTAAAAACTGTTTCCGAGGTTACCCCTTTAGGAGAGCTTAGCTCCCTTAGGAGCCGCCACTGTCAAAAATTGTACTAAAGTTTTCGTCATTTTTCGACTTGTTTTACAAGCACAGAAATTTTGAATACTTATTTCAGTTACACCTTGTATAAGGAAAAAAATAATAGAAACCCATTGATTTGATTTATTGCTGCCTGCAGATGTAATATTACTACCGAAATAATTTTCTCGACTCATTCACAACTGCGTTATGAAATTTTAGAGATTTCAGTATACATGAGAGCAGATAAACTTCTTTGTAAGGCTACATCCCAGGAGAAACTCACTAAATGTAAATTTGTAACATATTTTGCAACTTCGAAGGAGCCTATCAAGAACTGCAGGAACACATCACTAACTTTGTCTTCTTATGTCCAGGATGTGCCTAGAGTACTGGGTGAATGTGCAATGTCTGTGGATTAGTAATGTAGAATTATTACTGATATTTAGGTTTTCGAAATGGTTGTTTAGTGTTCACCCAAATCCGAAGAGACAAGAGTAACATAATCAAAATGAAGTTTTGGCTCTTTTTAAATTTTGGGGTGATTTTTAACCATTAAAAAGAACTGGAAGGTGATGGAGCTTTTCCTATGGCATATTGCGTTTTTGGCAGACAAAATACGTAGGGTAACATTCATTTCATATGTGGAACAAGCTACTTTTCTTTTTGTTTGTCTGTGTTATTAATTTAAATTATTTTATATTGGTTTGATACCTACCAATTAAAAATATTAAATCAATATACCTTGTTACAATATACTCTGGCAGTTTAAATTACCGTAGTAAAAATTTTAACTTTATTATTAATTTTTTTTATCTGTTTTTTTGTTAGAAGGGTTAAAAGTAATATCAGTCTCTGGGCGAAAAAGCGCGACACCTTATTTCTTTGAACTATAGACAAATGCAAGACTTATAATTCACAACATACAAAAAAGTTATTTTATCTGGATCATCTCAGTCGTTATTAAAAAGTTAAAACTGATTGTGTTTACAAAATCTATTTTGATTTGATCTAAAAAAACTGCAGAAATCATACTTTTGTGAAGTACTATGTCTACAAAAAAGTTAATAGAACTAAAATGAGATTGACAGAGTTTAATTCTATACTGAAGTATAATTTTATACAGAACATATTGAAATTGATCCGATCATAACTAAATTATATCCCTTTTATATTATCTCTTGTCTTCTTTGCCTTCCTCTAATTTTACTTTCCAAAATTTTCTCACTAAATGTAGAATTTATTCTTTCTTCTCTATTATTAACCGAACCAAAAACATTATTTGCATTTTTATTAGCACTTGGGGGACATTGTTCTGATATTGTACCAGACAGCGTCATCGAATATGATGCGTTACATACTGTTTCCACGATATATTTTTTTCAATTCACCCATCAGTAGAACTATCAGTAGTGATTATATTTCTATAGATTTGCTCTTCACTAAAAATTATATATGTAGCTTATATGCGTTATTCATCTTTTAACAATATCTACATCATTACTCATTTATGAACATACATGAGTCTCACACCGAAGGAACATGACTTCGCGGAAGAAATAACAGAGTAATTAGTTAATAAAGATTACTAATTAAAACATTTTACTTGCTTTGTTATTAGGTACTAATTTAACTTAATGGTGAAATCTTCCTCAACAAAATAGAAGCTTTTTGCTTATTATTGCTAGTTGCTGTTTGCTTATTGCCTCAGTGTGAAAACTAACATCAGAATGAAATTTTTTGTTCCTTATCTGCTTCACATATTCTTGTATTATGGACTCATTTTAGCTTTAACTTTTGAAACAGCTTTATGGTCTAAAGGTAATACGATTTTTTCGATATTTTTATAAATTAAGTTTCTTACACATAGACAACCTTATTTTGTTCTATTTTATACAATTATTTATGTGACAGGTTTCTTTTCAATTATACAATTGTATATGCCTATTAAAATTATAGATTTATTTAATACAAGGAACTCCCCTTTGCATCGTCTTCATATTTTAATCTGCCACTTTTAGTTGCTGATAATTCCGCAAAGTTTCTGAAATAAAGCGGCTGTCTTGATTTAGCCTAAAATTTAATTTTGCTTCCTGAATCCAAGTTACTTTAGCCTAACAATTGGAGATCCATGAGTAATGAAAAATTTAGCAGGTGGAATAAATCATTTTAATTACAGACATTCTCTCATCTCTTCGAAAGAATCAAGAAGGTAAATTTATTATTCCGTTCTTCCCGCTAACCCCAAAAAGAAGTAAAATAAGTATGTATTTCAATGAACGCTGAAATAGTTCATTCACACAATTCTCCACTTTTAGGAAGTAATAAGAGTTTCTATTGAAATTTTGAAACAAAGGGTTATATCTCGTCTTAGTACAACCTAGTGCGATCAAAAGTTGGAAACTTTCTATAATTAAACTCTGCGCTCTGAAGCCACATTAATGGTTCTGCAACTATTTTTGGTAAATTTGATTGCGTAGGAGATGACTTGCAGCCAAAAGATGCCCTTATAATTCGTTTAATATCAGTGAATTAATTAATTCCTTAATTTTATATGGAAGACATTCATTGCAAATAGAATTATATAGGAAAAGAGAACTGAAAACGTTTTTTTAAATAGAAAAAGTAGTTTTTAATATAATTTTATAACAAAAGAAATACAATTACTCAAGTAAAACGTCATAATACATACAGAATATATTTGAAAAATTCTGCAAGCTTTTTGTAAAATGTTTTCATATTGACCTGCTCCCATGACATACCTACCTTGCGTCTACCCATGAACACCTTGCTTGTGACATTGATCGATTTTTAGCTAGCATTACACCTCAAATTGACTACTGATCTGTCTCTTCATTGTGAACAGAAATACAGGTCAGCTTCACATGCTTATACCTTTCCAACAGGGACAGGTTATCGACACACTCCGGAAGCACACTGAGCAACTGTAGACAAAAGCTTGTGCAAAACTACTTAACTCTTTAGGTATATTTTTAAATGCTGGTTCATGTATGTCATTTTGAGATAATTTCGTGCATATCTCTGCTTGGAAAGTCGTGGCATACTTCCCCAGGAAATAAAACACTTCACAATTCCATAGACCCATCAATAAACCAGATAAGTTCTAAGATTTTTGAAATCATTTTGTATAACAGGACTTACTCTTCGGTTTCTCAACAGATTTATCCATGTCAGCATGGTTTCATGAAAATGAGATCAACATCCAGCAACTTGGCCGTTCTTTCCCAATATGCATAGGAAGCAGTTGACAGTGAAGCTCAGTTTGATGTTATATATACCGACTTTTCAAAGGCATTTCACAGAATTAATCATACAATTATCATGCAAAAACTTTACACCTTTGGTTTCGATTCTGATTCAGTCTTACTGTTACAGTCATATTTATCTGAAAGACAACAATATCTTTTTTATAATGGTTATGGTTCTGCCAAGTATTTGTCGAAGTCGGGAGTACCTCAAGGTTCAAATTTGGACCCGCTGTTATTTCTGTTGTTTCTTAATGAACTTACTACCAGTCTGACCTGTCGGAAACTAATGTATGCTGATGATTTAAACAAATTTTCAAACATTACCAGTTAAAAAGACAGTGTCGTTCTTCAAGGAGAGAGCCAAAATTGAAGCATTGTGTAATTCAAATTATTTATATCTAGATGCTAAGAAATGCAATGTTATTAGCTTTACAAAGAAGAAATTACCTTATCGTTATAGTTACTTAATTAATAACATGGAAATTAATCGTTTGACTAAAATTAAAGACTTGGGAGTGATCTTCGATCAGGAATTATCTTTTTCATGTCACATCGTGTCTAAGGTCGATGTTGCAATGAAAGCTTACGGTTTTATACTTCGCAACTGTAAATAACATAAAAAAACATAAAACACACCACAGAAATAGTTTACTAATATCGCGTCACTCATTATTTTGTATTTTTCGTATGTTAGAACTAAACTAGAATAATGCTCTACTCTTTGGAATCCATTCAATTTATGCCATAGAGAACTACAAAGAAAATTTCTCAAATATTTATGTTTTAAGATAGATAACTGATCGATAGATTTGGTTTTCAGAGCTTAGATTTTAGGAGACAATTAAACTCATTCACTTTCCTCTACAAATTATTGAATGGTCAAATTGTTTGTCCTGAGCTTCTGAGTAAAATCAATTTTCATGTGCCTAGGCATAATTCTAGAAATACCGATACTTTTTAATGCTTCGAAGAAGAACTAATCTTTTATTTAAGTTACCGATATACAATATGTGCAACTTATTTGATATGGTGTCGCATCTCTGTGATATAAATTATACCAGCATAAAATATATTATTATATATTTAATTGTCCTATTATTGGTCTTGACTGTTGGGCTATTTATTATTATTTTTATTATTAAGACCTGAGCATTAAGGTTGCTGAGTCAAACACAACATCTGTTATCTCCAGTTTAAAATTTCTTTGAAGATGTCTATAAGAAGTATTTTCCTCCACATTTGCCTGCCCAATATTCCACTCCTAGAGCCCCTAGCCCTTCAATCACGAAGTGTAGTTTTGGGACACAGAAATCTCTGTGGAAGTTGGACCCCACATCTTTCCAAGAATCGTCTGGGATATCCAGGTTAATGTGTCATCTAAAATAATTCCAACTTTCCGTGAACTCTGATTTTTGTTGCATTTGATCTTTCAACTGCTTTTAGAACTATATTTCTTTTGAAAAGCATTTTTGGTAGAGCAGCAAAATGTTACTGATATAAGATAAGGCCTCGTTGTTTTCATATTGTATTACACTATCTGGATAATATCGTTAGCTTTTTACCTTAGTGCTTAAGTACAATTTTTGCCTAAAGAAAAACGTGATGTACAATGAAATAAGTGTATGAATACTGAATAAACTAGAGAGCTTTGGTGCACAGTATAATGTAGTAAACAAAGTTGAATGAAAAACAAATATCTCCCTTATCTATTTCGATGTATGGTACATTTCAGTGCAGTATAGTTTTCTGACTGTAATTAATATTTATGTGTCGTTTAATAATACTTCCGAACTTACTAGCTCGAAATCCCTCCCCAATGACCACCGGCTGGCGATACACGTTAATATAGCGCACCGTATTACCTCTAAAACCAGGTCCCCAGCTTCTGGTACGCTGGCACGGTATCCTTAGTCGGATTTCATCTGGCCCCTTCCTAATCTCTGTGTAGACATGGTGCGTTGCGAACGTCGATGGCAAATTCCAAACATTAATGTATACTTAACTATATCCTCAAGACTAGATTCCCTAACTACTGAGACCTTATAATCACTTACCCATTGATTACCGACTGCTAATATTAAATTATCAACGCTTTTGCTCGGAAGGCATCCTTATGTAGTTTAACCGTAATAATTCACCTAAGAAATATAAAAATAATATATATTTCCGCGTATCGTAATAACGTTGCTATTATGTACGCTGTACTACAGTGTTCCAGTTAGAAGTACTTAGATAGCTTTCATCATATTTTAGAAAGATAAATAATTATTTATTTCCAGCAGTAGGTACAGTCAACGACAGGAAAAATTGCCTACAAATTAAAAAGAGTCTGAATTTGTTCTAAATAATTAATTAATAAAATTGCCATTCAATCAATAAAGACTAAGAAGTGCTTGTGCAAAACAATCTGGAACAAGTGACCTCAGTTTTCGGCACAGTAGGGAACGTACTAAGAATTAAATTAAAAATGTGCCCTAAAGGCTGATACAGTTTTTGACTAAAAAAACTTGGTATGTCGTCTGGGCTTACCATTCATTTTTCCTTCAGCTTTTTAGATGGATTATAATACCCTCTGTAATGTTTGTAAAATTAATAAATTATATTTTATATTGTTTTAGTTTTTATTATTTTCTTTTTTTTTATTTCATTTATCGCATCTCTCGAAAACCATGATGACTATGAGTATTACATATGAAATCATCAATTCAAGTTAGAATGTAAATTTTGAACGGAGTTATTGACTTCAGTACATTCTAGGACATATTTCCAAGACACGCGGGAATCAAGTTGACACATAAAAGGAAAATTAGCGTTTCTGAAACTTTAAAATGCACCAGTTCCGGTTACAATTAAAATTGTCCGGTAGGCTCGACGGTAGAATTTTGGAAACGTCGGCGATTTTGGTGACGTCGGAGACAGCGCCCGTTCGTGTGCCTACCGAAATCGAAGTAGCGATCTCCATGTCGATCGCGCCGTTTGCACAACGACGCGTTAAATTCTCGAAAAATCTGCGATTTTTTCAATTATCGTGCAAATTCTCTTTTCTGGTTGCGGAACTATTTTGAATATTGTATGTATCTGTTATGGTAGAAATTGCGACGTGATTGCTTATTTTGACTGGATTGTTCAGGGTATTGGAAACGTAGGCGCCTTACATTTCACGACAATTTACGCGACTCTATACTCAATGTACAGTTCAACTTAACGAACCTATAATCCTTCAGAAATAAAATATGTATTAGAGTTTTGTAAAATTTAAAATTTATATATGGTTTATCAAGTGGCGCCAGAATTACTAGGAGTTTAAGAAGTTTCAACTATTAATGAATCTAACGTCGAAGAGATTAGATTATGTGAGATAAGGATAGACCATTTAATATTCAAATCTCAGATCACTTGAGCTCTTCTCTTAAAACTACTGTTGACAGTAAGTTGTATATTTTATAAGCTGCAGTTCTCATCGGACAGCATAACAAAAGTTATGTATTCTTTATTACAAATATGTGATCCCCATTTAGTCCAGACGGTATCTGTTTCAAAGTGTCCATATTTGGGTGAATCATATATCCACGGAGATTTTTGGCTTTTTGGCTTTCAAATATCACTAGAAATGAAAATTTTTCTATGCGCATAAAAAAAACGTGGGCTTAACTTTTAGCGGCACAATATCTTAAAAAAATTATAAAAATTACATATTTTTCTTCCTATTTAATTATGTATCTTTTCAAGAGTTGATTTTAGGCGAAAATGGAAGAGGAAAAAAATTTTGTAATTAAATTTTACATGATATGACCAGTTACAAATCGAATGAATCATGATTATTATTGTAAAAATCGAAAAAATCGCCAAAAATGGGGTTAAAAAACATTACTTTTTAGGGAATTTTTTTGGGGTCTTTAAGTTGGGTATAGGACC